>NW_026562469.1:290000-417500 GCF_027474105.1 Poeciliopsis prolifica | reverse complement strand
CATCCATCCATCATCCATCATCCATCCATCCATCATCCATCCATCCATCCATCCATCCATCATCCATCCATCCATCATCCATCATCCATCCATCCATCCATCATCCATCCATCCATCATCCATCCCATCATCCATCATCCATCCATCCATCATCCATCCATCCATCATCCATCATCCATCCATCATCCATCATCCATCCATCCATCATCCATCCATCCATCCATCCATCATCCATCCATCATCCATCATCCATCCATCCATCATCCATCCATCCATCATCCATCCATCCATCCATCCATCATCCATCCATCCATCATCCATCCATCCATCATCCATCATCCATCCATCATCCATCATCCATCCATCCATCATCCATCCATCATCCATCATCCATCCATCCATCATCCATCCATCATCCATCCATCCATCCATCCATCATCCATCCATCCATCCATCATCATCCATCCATCCATCATCCATCCATCATCCATCATCCATCCATCCATCATCCATCCATCCATCCATCCATCATCCATCATCCATCCATCCATCATCCATCATCCATCCATCATCCATCCATCCATCCATCATCCATCATCTGTTCACCCTTTGAACCTTTGAACTCAGGACCTTCTTGTTGCTAGGCAACAGTGCTACCAGCCCTCCTGTAAAACATTTTAAACATAAATAATAAAGTTCAACTCTTTTTATGCTGTAAAATATTTCACAGATTAAATTATGAATGAACGCAAAAATGTTTGACAAAAGAGAGATTAAACAAACAAACAAAAAAAAGATCAAACCAAAACTATCTTCACTGGAGATTTGATTTAGTTTTTATGTTTGAAACATTTTGATCAAATAAGGTGGCTTTTTAAAATAAATGCGGCCTGGATTTTGAGCAGGCCCTGCGACAGACTGGCGACCTGCCCAGGTGACCCATCCAGGTGACCCCGCCTCTCGCCCGGAACGCAGCTGGAGAGGCACCAGCACCTCCAGACCCCGTCAGGGAGAAGGGTGAACAGATAATGGATGGACTTTGAGCAGACAGGTGGACAGGTGACTGGACCTGGATGGGTTACAAGGTAATAAACCGAACTCAGGCAGCTTCTCGGACCCGTCCAGCCTGGACCAGAACCGAGGATCGGAACCAACTCAATGGAGAGCCGTCTGAGTTGTCACTGAGTTCGGAAGGAATCTGGATCGACCCGGTTCTGGAGGGACGGAAGCAGCCGGAAGCGATGCAGTTATCCTGCCTGTAGTGGTGCTGTGATGTGGGGAGAGTCCGGTTGGTCCAGTTCAGATGAACTACCTGGATGCAGAGGAACTGTTTCTGTTTCTGTCTGTCTTTTCTTGCTCTTCTGGTTGTTGAACTTTCACTGCTAAAAAATATATATTTTGATCAAACTTCAAGTGCAAACATTAAAAAATACACTAATAAATAATTTACACGTTTTAATTATCAAGTAAATAAACACCAAATCAAAATAAATCAGTTTAAAATGTGTTTGATTCAGTTTGATTCAGGTCAGCCATCAGTGCGCGGGGCTAACACTCCTATTTGCAATCTGATTGGTGTGCAGCTGTATAGGTTAACCAATCAGATGATTTCATTATATATAATTTTAGCTTTTACAAAATGACTGAAACTTTTAATGAACGTTTCAATTATTGCGATTAATTGAAAGTGTCACATTTATAAATATTATTGAAAAAGTTATTTATTTTTTGGATTTTCTGAATGGGTAACTCGGCCAGACTGGGAAGATTTAACTTTATTTTGCATTTTTTAAATTACTACTTTATTATATTCCGGTGTCAACTTTATAGGAAACGGAAAACAAACTTTAAATCACAAAGAAAAAATATCTTCTTATTTTCTCTGAACTGAAAAGTTCTGAGTTTCAAACTGGAAGGAAATCCAGTTCGGACTCTGACGGTTCTGGTTCCGGTCCAGGATGGAGTAACAGAACCATAAAAAAGGTTTTATCATATAAATAATAAAGAAAACAAAGTCGGGCTTAGCAGAAATCCCAGTTTTGAAGTCATTATTAGGACATTTATTCATTTACTCGCTTCATTTTCATATAATTGTCATTAAAATGTCAGGAAATGATTTCAGTGTTTGTTTCATTTGTTCGTTTTTTCATTGCTCATATTTTAAAGGCCATTATATGTGTTTTTATCAGTCAGAATTTTGATAAAATTCTCGAAGTCACAATATTTTTTACGTTTAAAAAAACTTTTATTTTATAACTGTTCATTTTACAGCTAAATTTTGTCTAATCGTGTTTGATTTTTGTAAATAGTTTCGTTTTTATTTATTTATTTATTAAAAGATTGGATCTTTGGATGGTTTGTTATTTCCAGCCTTTATGAAGACTCTGATAATAAAACAGTCATTATTATTATTATTATTATTATTATTATTATTATTATTATTATTATTATTATTATTATTATTATTATTATCATCTCTTCTTCTTCTTCATTCTTCCCCGTACCCTCCGCTCTCCTTCCGCTGCAGCAGAGCCTCTCATCTCGGTCACACTTTACGACAAGCCGCGGCTCCCGTCCGCAGGCCCGGGCCCGTCCTTTCCGAACCGGTTTTCTGAGCGGAACCGGCTCCTCGACTCGAACTGCTTCGGAACCTCCTGCCAATCAGCGAGCAGCTGCCAGGGTCTCGGTCTTATTTTGGTGTAACATTTAAAAATGTTTTTGTCTTTATTATTTAGTTCACCTGTAATCCTGACCATGGCCAGCTGGTGGCAGTAATGAGGCTTGAAGAGGGCCTTTGGTGCTTCTCGGCTTCCGTTCAGTGGATTCAAATTTCCTGTTTGTGCTGCTGTCGCGTCATCTTCGGGTGATATTGTTCTGTTCAACCTTTTTCTGACTCGGTTCGGTTCGTTTGGATCGCTGCAGCTGCTTTCTGACTCGTCGAGCAGAAGGAAGGTGAGTGAAATTAGAGATAAAGACAAAGGTTTAGCTAAAAGATGTCAGAAACAGAAAGAAATCAAAATAAGCGGTTAAATATAATGACAACTTCTAAAAGAATATTTTCTACAAACATCTTGAAAATGACAGAAAGTGCTTGGAGTTTAGGGTTTAAACAGTTTAATAAAAACAAACAAATCGAGAAACAACAATTACCTGTAATACTTTAAAATGTGAACTGTACGAAAGATATGAAGTAGCACATAGCTTCAGTTTAATATTCTTTTTAAATGAATGATTTAAACACGTAGAAAAAAACTGTTCGATTATATTGAAATGATTGAGAGGCTTCATATTTGTCACAATCCCATAATGCACCGCATGACGTCATGGAAGTTAATGTAAGGGACTGTGAGCGTCACCAAGTTTAACCAACACATCGATGTTGTTTGATCCAACTTTTGAGCCATGCTAACCACGTATAGCCTTGCTAATGTTATGTAAACAGAGCTGAGTGGAGATTTACAAGGGCTAATAGCCCCAGGCTAGCTCACCCGGACCAAACGGCTAGTCCAGAAGCTAATGACGACAACTCATTTGGATTGGAAAGCTGTTACCAGTGTGTGTGGTACCCGGATGAACATTTTATGAATGTTGTGTAATTTTAAGGTGTTTATAACTACATGCAAACAGAGAAGGCAATGCATCCTATAGCCAGACGAACCACAGTGAACGGCTCGTTTAATCTTCTTCCTGGAATGTTTTTCGTTTCCTTTGTTTCATGCCACCAGGTTTCATAAAATAGTCTCAAGATTTGTTTAAATGTCTGGTTGTCTTGTGCTGCAGCTTATATTTGGCTTTCCTATCAAATAGCTGGCTATCAAACAGTTAGCATTAGCTGTTTGCATTACTTACTGTCAGTTTCCCCCAGTGAACCAGGTCCGCCGTGTTTTTGTATTAAAGATGTTGAAAGAAAAAGTAAAAATATTACTGGGTTATTATACGTTACTGGAATCCATCACCAGTAAAATATTTAAACCCACAAATAGAAAGTATTAAAAAGAAAACAAAAAACAATCAATATAAATATTTTTGCACCTCTGTTTAATTCAAAATTTTCTTATTGAGATTATCATTACTGCTAAAGTTGATTAAATTGTTCCAGTTAACATAAATTAACAAATTCTACATTGTTCAGCAAATTGTCTGCTTATTTTCATAGATTGTTTTCTTACCATAGCAACAGTCTGACGCTGAGAGTTTAATCTTTGACGTTGAGCCGTTTGTTGACAAATACAAATTAATAAACTGTAATTAGAACTGATAGTTTTCAGGTTGGCCAGTTAATCTACTTTAATCTCCCAGATTAAATCCAACAGAAGCTGCTAGAGGTTCTGATGTTTTAGCAGCAAGAGGGGCCCAACAGTCAGGTTCTGCCCCAGTCAGGTTCTGCCCAACAGTCAAGTTCTGCCCCAACAGTCAGGTTCTGCCCAACAGTCAGGTTCTGCCCAACAGTCAGGTTCTGCCCCACAGTCAGGTTCTGCCCCACAGTCAGGTTCTGCCCCAACAGTCAGGTTCTGCCCCAACAGTCAGGTTCTGCCCCAACAGTCAGGTTCTGCCCCAACAGTCAGGTTCTGCCCAACAGTCAGGTTCTGCCCCAACAGTCAGGTTCTGCCCCAGTCAGGTTCTGCCCCAGTCAGGTTCTGCCCCAACAGTCAGGTTCTGCCCCAACAGTCAGGTTCTGCCCCAGTCAGGTTCTGCCCAACAGTCAGGTTCTGCCCAACAGTCAGGTTCTGCCCCAACAGTCAGGTTCTGCCCCAACAGTCAGGTTCTGCCCCACAGTCAGGTTCTGCCCCAACAGTCAGGTTCTGCCCCAGTCAGGTTCTGCCCCAGTCAGGTTCTGCCCCGGGCCTCATGCAGCATTGGACCGGCCCTGCAGGATGAGTTCAACCTGCTGCACTGCAGATGAGCAACAAACAGATTTAATTCAATGCTGCTAATGTGGCTTTAGCAGCTCTAACATTTCTGTGTGTCGAGTTTTAATAGAGTCACAGAAACTGTTCTGGTTGCCTGAGTTTATGGGACAGTGGACAAAGCATTTGATAGTTTGATGCTTCGAAACCAGAAATAAAACTCAAAACAATATAAAAGCAGTGAAGTGACCAGCAGGAGAACTGAAAGCTCCTCACCGCCTGAACCTGCATGATGAGGTTAGCGCTGGTTCGCTAACCGCTAACGCTAAGACCAACCGGGAACACAGACATGAACTTTACAGAGCAGACAGCGCCACCTGCTGGGCAGCGACATGAGAATGTTTTGTTCACAAAGATAAATCATCCTCACCGCTCCTCTGAAAGCGCAAAGACAAGTTATTCCTGCACGACCAGAGCTAACACAGCGGTTTAAACTCTTACCTTAATCAAAAACTCTGGAAAGAAACATAATTCCTCACAGGGGATTGATGTAAATATCCATTCAGGTCAGTCTGTGTCCAGTCTGAGTGAAAGGAGGCGATCTGCACTGATTTAAACTTCAGAGATCAAGCCGCAGGGTGTGAGGCAACGAACAGACGCTCCAGCGGTGTGATTGGTCCGCTCTGCTGGCTTAAGTGGATCAACTGCAAACCATCTTTAAGGAATAATGTATTTTTTTCTAAAAGCAAAAATAAGCAACACTTCTCTTAGCAGGGGACAAGGAAAGTCTGGTGGGTGCCAGGCTTATAATACACTGATATCAGTCCGTTGGTGTTAAACCCAGGAACAGGGTTTATGTGGCCCTCTAGACTACAGAGGGCCACTGGAACAAAAAGGTTCTGGCTTTTTAAGAAATGGTTGGATTCTGAGATTAAAGATTAAAGTTGGGATGAATTCCTGTCCCCTCTGACCCTCCAGATGCCCCCGCGGCCCTGGAGCCCCTGGCCAGGCGGCTGATGAAGGGCGTGGTCATGGTGGAGCTGCTGGGCGTGTTCGGGGCCTACTTCCTGTTTCACAAGATGAACAACAGTCAGGGTAGGACGTGCGGCCCGTCGGCCATGTTGCTCAGGGAAAACGTGCGCAGGAACGTCTGCTCTCTTCTCTTCCTGTTGCAGAGTTCAGGAGCGCCGTGAACAGCCGCTTCCCTTCAGTGCTGGAAGGTGAGCTCAGCTCAGTCTGCTCTTCGGGCCGGTTCTGCTTAGGTTCTGGCTGGGTTTCCGGAAGATGCTGAGCGAGCCCAGTTCAGAGGATCTGGGAAAGGAGCTAGGATGTGTAAAGCAGCCAGCAGGGGGCAGAGTGGAGCTAACACTGAATCTCAGAACCAGAACTGGATCCAGTTTAAAACAATAACCAGTTAGGATCAGAAAAACATTCTATAGTTTATTAACAAAAGAAAATGTTTGTGTGAAGCTCTAATAAATGAAAATAGTTTAATAAAGAACAGTCTTTGACGGTCTCTCCTGTCCTCCCAGTTTACTACCAGTCCAACGAGTGGGCCGGGATCTATGGGATCCGGGAGCGGGACCAGGAAGCCTGGGCGGCCAAACGGGACTGAACTACTTCCTGTTCCTCCTGAAGGCCCCGCGGCCCTTCCTCTTCCTCCTAATGAAGGAGCTCTTCCTGCGGCGCAGCGTCTGGGAGTCCCGGCCGTGGATCCAGTCGTCCCGCTGCGATTCCCACTTCAGCTGCTTCAGGCCTAAAGGGAGGAAGAGGAAGAGCAAAGGTCAGAACCAACCAGGTTCACTCCTTAAAGAGACAGTTTGCCTTTAAAAACAGAAAAATCAGAACCAGCCAATCAGGAGCCTACCACTTCTATCCATCTCATAATATCAGAGAAAGGATCATCTCCAGAACCGGATCAGAACCAGCCCAACAGCAATAAAAGCAAACTGTCCCTTTAAGGAGCAGAACTGGTTCTGTTGGACCAACTGGACTCTGAATGTTCTGACCTGCTGGAATCCAGTGAACTAAAATAAAACGATTCCGTCACCTAATTTATGCACAAACGCTTGTAAATGTTTTCCGGTCCTACCTGCTCTGTCGCTGTTGGCCATGGCGTTCAGGCTGATGTTGTCCAACCTGCAGTCGGTGTTTTCGTCCAGCAGTGATCCAAACTGGAGGGAAAAAGGAGAATGAGAGTCGCCTGCAGCGCCCCCCGCTGGCTGAAACCGGACCATTCGATCTGAGCCCAAAACAAAGCCGACCCGGTTCTGCAGGAAAATAACTCACCTCCTCCGCTGAAGCGCACACGCCTCTGTCTTTCCTTCGTTTCTTCTTGTCCTTCTCCGACTCTGGAAGAACCAGGAAGTGAAACAGGAAGTGATTCCAGATGCTGCAGAACTTCCTGCAGAGTCCAAAAAGACACAAACCTAAAGATCCGGAGAAATCGGGCCCCTTGAAGGACTTCCGCTTTCTGGTCTGAGGATGGCAGGAAGCTCCGCCTCCTCGTCTGAACCTGCAGGAAGGAAAACACACTTCCTGTTGGGATCCCAGCGGATTGTCAGGGACGAAGAGGAGGAGACGAACCGACCTTCAGGAACGTCTTCATCCTCGCCGTCCTCCAACTCTGGAGCTGCAGGAGAGACAAACCGGGATAAACCAGGAGGAAGACAACTGGACCGTCCTGAAGAACGCTCCCTACCATCATCATCATCATCAGGGTCCATGAAGGTCCCCCCTTCGTCCTCTCCAAAGTCTTTCTCATCCATGCTGCCCAGAGACACTTCCTCATCGTCCAGGTCATCCTCCAAGTCTGAGTCCTCCGAGTCCCTGCCTTTCTTACTGCAGACGTTCCTGGGAAACACGGGCACATCAGAACCAGAACCAACCAGAACCAACTGGGACCATCAGTTTTTTGAGGTCACTGATCCTAAATTCACAGACAGGGTTACATGATCCGTCCACCAGGGGGCGACTCTGCAGGTTAGAGCCAATAAAAGATGTTTATCATTAAAGTAATAAATTTTTCCTGTGATCTTCTATTCTCACTGAGCCAGTTAGCCCCGCCCCGGTTTGTTCTAAATAAAATGACTAAATGTTTCTGAACAGTCCAGGCTGGAAACTTCCAGACATTTTTCTAGATTTCCAGCTTTAATTTCTTTTCATGGATTCTGGAAAACTCACCCTGCAAAGTCCAGGTCGCCGTCCAGAACGTTGGTGAAGTCAGCCTCCAAGGAATCTGTTGGGATCAGACCCGGTTTGGTTCACAGGAATGTTTCAACTAGGGCTGAAATGATTCCTCAAGTGATCCAGTTCCTCGATCATTAAAATTCCTTGAGGAAAATTGACCTGCTTGGAAGCTTCGTTAAGTTATGTTTTATTCAGCGCATCGTGTTCCAGCCGGGTGATTATTTGCGTTGCGCAGCGCTCTCAGTCCGCCTGAGTTGTTGACAAAAGCTAAATGTTAGCAACATAAGGTCCGGTTTAAATTCGGCCTGGGAGGATTTAATTGATTGCTGATAATGTCCAGGATTTTGTTGTTTTTGGGGGACCAATCAGCATCCTTAAAATGACTGGCGCGATACCTGGAGTCCTCCAGGAGCTGCAGCCTGGTGGCAGATCAGAGCGAACGGCGGGACGAGCTGCAGGTGTATTTCTACAGGTGAGTGGACAGACTGGACACGGCGAGCGGCTGACGGTTAGATGATCAACCCTCAACTTTGCAGACGAACGGAAAATTTATTTCATATCAACAACAAATTGGCGGCGGAGCTCATCGTGACGTAGCTGGATGTTTCTGTGTGACGAACGAAGGAGTTAAATCGAGTCGCTAACATAAAGCTATAAATATCTGGTCAAGGTCAGAGTTCATCTATTAAACTGACTGGAGATGAAAACAAACTAAAAGCTGGAGCAAAGACATTTTTATAAGTATTTGTGAGCCTGCCTTTTATTATTGAACCGATAAATTCAGATTTTTTTATAAGTGAGCTATTATTGGACCGATGTTGATATCCGATACTTTGCTGTTACGTCAGATTTACCAAAGTTTTATCCTTTTTTTTATCCAATGACTCGATTAATAGTAAGAATAATTGATAGATTACTCGATTACTGAAATATTTGTTTACAACAGCCCTAGTTTCAAACATCCTCATTAAGGACTCGTGAGGAAGGACTCGTTAGGAAGGACTCGTGAGGAAGGACTCGTTAGGAAGGACTCGTGAGGAAGGACTCGTGAGGAAGGACTCGTGAGGAAGGACTCGTTAGGAAGGACTCGTTAGGAAGGACAGGTTAGGAAGGACTCGTTAGGAAGGACAGGTTAGGAAGGACTCGTAAGGAAGGACTCGTTAGGAAAGACAGGTTAGGAAGGACTCGTTAGGAAGGACAGGTTAGGAAGGACTCGTAAGGAAGGACTCGATAGGAAGGACTCGATAGGAAGGACTCGTTAGGAAGGACTCGATAGGAAGGACTCGTTAGGAAGGACTCGATAGGAAGGACTCGTTAGGAAGGACTCGATAGGAAGGACTCGTTAGGAAGGACTCGTTAGGAAGGACTCGATAGGAAGGACTCGATAGGAAGGACTCGTTAGGAAGGACTCGTTAGGAAGGACTCGATAGGAAGGACTCGTTAGGAAGGACTCGATAGGAAGGACTCGATAGGAAGGACTCGTTAGGAAGGACTCGATAGGAAGGACTCGATAGGAAGGACTCGTTAGGAAGGACTCGTAAGGAAGGACTCGTTAGGAAGGACTCGTTAGGAAGGACTCGTTAGGAAGGACTCGTTAGGAAGGACTCGATAGGAAGGACTCGATAGGAAGGACTCGTTAGGAAGGACTCGATAGGAAGGACTCGTTAGGAAGGACTCGTTAGGAAGGACAGGTTAGGAAGGACTCGATAGGAAGGACTCGTTAGGAAGGACTCGATAGGAAGGACTCGATAGGAAGGACTCGTTAGGAAGGACTCGATAGGAAGGACTCGATAGGAAGGACTCGTTAGGAAGGACTCGTTAGGAAGGACAGGTTAGGAAGGACTCGATAGGAAGGACTCGATAGGAAGGACTCGATAGGAAGGACTCGTTAGGAAGGACTCGATAGGAAGGACTCGATAGGAAGGACTCGTTAGGAAGGACTCGATAGGAAGGACTCGTTAGGAAGGACTCGATAGGAAGGACTCGTTAGGAAGGACTCGATAGGAAGGACTCGATAGGAAGGACTCGTTAGGAAGGACTCGATAGGAAGGACTCGTTAGAAAGGACTCGTTAGTACCGAGTGCCTTCTCGAACTCGTCGTCGTCCACGCTCTCCACGCTCTCGTTGTCTCCGTCGGGTCGCGGCTGCCGGCTCTGCTTCTCCTGCTGACGTTTCTTGAAGAATCTGCAAAAATAGAACCGGACTCTGGGTCAGCTGGGTCGGAATCAGGCTCTGGGTCAGCCGGTTCCGACCTGGGCAGAGAAGCGAGGCTCACCGGTGGAAGAAGACCTGGTCGACGGGGATCTGGCCCTCGTCTCTGGACAGGAACTCGGCGCCGTTCACTGAAGAACCCAGAATTAGAATCGGACCTGGAAACGTTTGGAACCAGAAGCACCAGCAGGGAAAACTCACCCGGCAGCGAGCCGACCGGGAACCGCTGCTTAGGCCTCAGTGCCGCAGAATTCGTGTTTTCTGACAAACAGACAGGAAATTGGATCAGAACCGACCCGGTTGGGAAGGAGCCGGAGAGCGGATCCGGGATTCTCACGTTTTCCTCTGAGCTGCTTTGGATTCCTGAAGACAAAGCGATCCAGGAACCGGATCAGCGTGAAGTCCTGGAGCGGGTCGCCCGAGTACTGGACCGGTTCTCCCTGCGGACAGAAAACACGTGAAACCTGGGCCTGGTTCTGGAGGTCCGGGCCGGGTTGTGCTGTTACCTGCAGGACGGTTCGGGCAAACAGGGACACCGATGGGTGGAAGTGCAGAGACAGCTGCAGAGGGGGAACAGAACCGGGTCAGAACAGAACACAAGCCAGAACCGGGTTGTTTGGGTCGGTTCCTCACCCAGTGCAGCTCCCACAGCGGGGATCGGTCGGCCCCGCAGAACAGCGGGTTCCTGTGGACCGGGTCGTAGTTCTGGGAGCTCCGCCCTCCTGTCAGAACATTCAGACGTTAGAACCGGGTCGGACCAGAACCGCCTTTACCACACCTGTTCTCATCCAAATCAGAACCACGAAGGGACCAGGGACCTTCTAGGTTCCGGTGGTGGACCCATGATGCCGTGGGCCGGGTCGCTGGCTCCGGCGCGCCTCCGTCCGGTCTGTTGGCCCAAGACTCCTCCTTCCTCCTCTTCATCATGGCGCCTCTCCTCACAGACATCTTTAAACTCCTCCTCTTCCTCCGCCCCGTCCTGTCAGAACCAATCAGAACATCAACAGGAGTCAATGAGGTGAACCCGCGTCCGGTTTCAGCGGTACCGCCCAGTTCTGGCCCAGTTCCCTCACCTCCCCCTGCTGCAGCAGCATCCGCAGGCCCGGGTTGGCCTTCATCACCTCGGAGACGAGAAAGAGCGCCCCGGCGGCGAAGCAGGCACCCTGCTGGGCGGCGACCTGCAGCAGCCGCTTGGCGAAGGCCTTGACGCGCCGCGGCGCCACGTCCGCCTTCAGCGCCTTGAACAGCAGGTTGAGAAACAGGCTCTGCCGCGGTGACGCCGCCAGCCCGGTCCAGCAGCTTCCTGTAGGACCAGGCAGGACGCCAACATGGTACCAGGTCACTCTCCCAGTTACTCAGATTACCGGTTAGTGACGGATTACTAGGCAACTTAGAATGAGTCCTAGTAACACCTTAGACTAGCTGGTGGTGGAGAAATGTTCTCAGTGTTATTAACGTTTTATTACTGGTGAAAAAGTATTTAGAGTAACTCTGTAAGTTACTAAATGCTTTAGATTACTCAGTGGAGACGAAGAGCTTCAATTAGATTATGATGTTACTGAATTAGTCACTAAGACAACGGTTAAAAATGTTGAGCCAGTAAAGTTAGTGACAGGTTGCACTGCAAAATAAACTCAGGAAGTAATTAGTAACTTAATATAATAATTACTTTTGAATCAGTGAAGTAACTAAGTAATAATTGAGTCAGTCTTTCCCAAAGTAAGGTTATCCCTGCCAGTGCCAGCGGGTTTCCTCCAGCGGGTTTCCTCCAGCTGCTCGCTCCATTTCCGGGTCTCTCACCTGTACAGGGCCACGTAGAATCGGTCGGACACGCTCTGCTGTGCGTCCAGGACCTGGAACAGCAGCATCAGCGCCTGCACCGCCGTGTTGAACTTAGCCAGGTGGACGACCCGGAACAGCGTGTCCAGCTGCTCGCGCACCTTCTCATCTCCAGCGTTGGCGTAGGGATACGCCCGGTTGACGCCGGTCAGCAGAGCGCTCAGCATCTTGGACTCCACGTCCTTCTTCTTGACGCAGGCGCCGAAGAAGGAGAAGTAGACGGCGATGAGCTTGGCGGCCAGCGGGGCCTCGTCGTGGCTCAGCATCACCTGGCTGAGGAAGCACACGGCGTAGTACTGCGCCTTGGCGCCGACGTTGGGCCGGAACATGAGGCGCTCCACCTCACAGCAAACCACCGTCTTCATGTTGGGGTGGTTGTGCAGCAGTGTCTCCAGCAGATGCGCCGCCTTAGCTGCCATCTTGTAGTCGGGGTCGCCCAACTTGTTGACCACCTGGACCAGTAGCGCCCTCTCCTGCTCAGGCCGGGCGCTCAGCAGCTCGTGGGCGGCGGCCAGCGCCTTGGCCTTGGTGGCCGCCACCGTGTCGTGGCCCACCTCGTCCAGCGCCGCCACGAACTCGGCTACCTGCTGCTTCAGCTGGTGCTCGAAGTACCAAATTATGAGGCGGCGGTCGCGGGCATCGCGGTTGCCGCTCGCCCGCTCCTCCAGCTGGGCAAAGGGGCGCTGGGCGAAGGGGCGGAGCTTCCGGTGCTCGGGCAGCAGGTCGGACAGCAGCAGCTCCCGCATCGTGTCCAGCGCCATCAGGCCCATCCGTCGGCTGCCCTTCCTCTTCACCATGGATACCAGCGTCTCCACGTGCTCCAGCATGTGCACCGGCGCGTCCTGCACCAGCAGCGTCATGGCGGCCATGCGGTCGGCCAGCGCGCCGGAGGAGACCACCGTCTTCATCCAGGCGGAGTTGGCTCCTCTCTGCAGGTTCTTCTTGGTGCGGTACAGCTCCACCTCGGACTCAAACAGTCGCTGCGCCAGTGTCTTATAGAGGGACACCACCGCCGCGTCCTGTGGCGTATCCGAGCCCTCCGAGGCGTACTCAAGCTCAAACCACTTCCCACCTGGCTTGATGAGCAGAACCTGCCGCGGCTGGAACTCAAACTGGGCCGGGTTCTGCTTCGGCGTTTTCCCAAGTGGAACCAGAACATCTTCCTTCTTCTTCTTCTGTTTTTTACTCTGAGAGCTGGACCCTTGATCCACACCTGACGCTTCTGCAGCCTTTTTTCCCTTACTGTGGTCTGCAGCGGCGCCATCCTCCGGCTGGTCCGGGACGCTTTGGAACCCGGCGTAGACCCGGATCCCCAGTTTGGAGATGAATCCCTCGAGCTCTCCCTCCTCCAGGTCGTCAATGGCTTCCTTCATCCCTCCATCAACGAGCTCGGTGGAGTCATCGATGGCCGCCAGCAGGATGTAGTCCGCCTGCAGACAGAGAGCAGGGCTCAGAGGTCCCACACGCCCTGGTTTCACTTTTAACGTTTTGCAATGTTTCCATTTCAATTAAACTGCACCTCCAGTCCAAAACAACATTTTTACGTCATAAACCAACTGCATGCAGATGAAGCTGAAGCTGTGCAGTACCTCCACTCTACCTGCTGGCAGAGTGGAGGTACTGCAACCAGAGAGCCAGATCTGCAGGGATCAAGGTGAGTTTAAAAAAAGGAAATGTGCTGAAACATTCTCAGAGCAGAAATTAAACCAAAACTGTACAAAAATAAATCCATAAAAACATACATTAAAGATGAACAGCTGTTCTACCCTTCACCTCTGTTCAGGTTTTAGCTTCACATTCTGTGAATAAATCACATTTTGCTGTCCGATTATCTTTTAATCCAATTTAATCCCTAAACTGTGTCGTTATTCAGTCCAGCAGAAAGGACCGGCTGTTTACATGGTGGTGATAAAGGATTTATTTTATTTATGTTTTGCTGTTGTTGCATGTAAGGCAATAAAATCTTTTTCCGATTTAAAAATTGAATTATGTGCAGTTATGTTGTATTTCTAATATTTTATGAAAGCAGCTTAACATCTGTTCATCTGAACATTAGATTTTTCTCCTCAATAAAAATCCATGATTACACGAACTGGTTCTGTTCAGATTCTGTTCAGATTCATGGGGTCTGAACTCCAACAGCGTTCTGCTAATGAGCCTGACCTGCTGAAGCTTCTCTACCGAACCGAACCATGGGCCGAACCGAACCATGGGCCGAACCGAACCATGGGTCGAATCGAACCATGGGCCGAACCGAACCGTCCGCTGGTCCTCGCTGATATTTGGCTGTGTCGAACCGGACTGGTGGGAAACATCTGGACTCACACCCAGGGTTCTGTTGTAACGAAAGTCCCGTCATCCCGAACCGAACCGCTGACTGACCTGGGTCCCTCCGAGCCGCAGTACCTCCTCCAGGTTGAGCTCCTCTCGGCCCGGACTCTCCTCCTCCTCCTTCTCGCTGTTCTCCTCCTGCTGGGACTCATCGGCGCTCCTGCTGTCCGCCATGCTGTCTCTGCGGCGTGGAGAGCTGCGCCGGATGTGGACAGAGAGAGGCAGCCAGAGAGAGGCAGCCAGAGAGCGCCAGCGCCCCCACAGGTTGGAAGGGGAGCCGCATCGCAGGCTGCACACTGCGCACGGAAATTTCTTTATTCTAAAGTAAAAAATGGCAAAATTATCTGTGAAACCATGGCCGTCCTTAAACCAGACAATAATGGAAAGTCTCATTTCCATTATTGATACTTTCATCATATTATGATTATTTATTCTTGAAAACGGCACAAAAGGTACAGGAAGACACATTTCTATAACATTTAGAA
Source organism: Poeciliopsis prolifica (assembly GCF_027474105.1). Taxonomy (NCBI): domain Eukaryota; kingdom Metazoa; phylum Chordata; class Actinopteri; order Cyprinodontiformes; family Poeciliidae; genus Poeciliopsis; species Poeciliopsis prolifica. Next base: position 402,598 of record NW_026562469.1, on the reverse strand, counting down.
ACATATAGGAGCTAAAAGGAAAACGGAAAGAAAACTGGAATAAATATTTATACATATTGTTACGGCCCAAGGCTATTCCTTTGGGGTTTAGCATCCTTGCTCCAGATATTCTCATTGGTGCTGATTGGAAGTGGAGGCAGCTGGCCAGTGTCTCCATGAATGACATCAGATCAGCATAAAATGCACCACCTTTTTCTCATCAGCCCAGCCCTTTTCTTTCTGTCTGTCCACTTCTCCTCTTTTTTCCCTTTCCTCTCCAACCAGCTATGATTTTTGTTAAATAAATCCTATTTTAAGTTATCCCATGCGTTGCTTCCTTTAATTTGTTATGGTATTAGAGCCAGACCATAACAATATCAAATTAGGGTTTAATAAATCACTGAAAGTAATTGGTAAAGTGCGACAAACCTATATGATGATTGCAACCTGCCCGAAACGCTACAGGATGTGTGTATCAAATCCACTGCAAATGAATCAGAAAGGAGACAGTTCAAAATATTTTTGGAAGCGATGTAAGTAAAATAAAAGTTGAAATTATGTTATTTTTGAATTTATATTACTACTAGTACTTTATACTTATTCATCATTAGTAGTTTGATTATTTTACTTGTGTTCTCCGTTCATTGCTGGTCCCCTCTCCAGTCCACCTGGGGGCGCTAATGCTTTCGGTAGTTCTTTGCCAACAGCCATTAAAACAGAGAAGCGATTTCGCGCTTTAATCCTTCAGGCCGCAGGATGTTGGGGCTAATGTCCTGCTTTGGGATCGATGCGAGTCTTTTCAGGTGAATTAGAATTCGGAAACATTATTTTCATTTATAGTTTTTCTGACCAAGTTATTGAAATAATATTTTGTATTAAGCAGCGCGGCAGAGCAGAAACCGCCTGAAACATCCGAGGAGCTAAAATGGCGGCAGGAATAGCAACAGGCGGAGGCCGGGCACCAGGAAGGTAGGCTCAGCAGCTCATGATCCGCCAGGAGCTGCGGACGCTGGAGGACATCGTGTCTCTTTTCGTCAATAGATGTCAGCAAAGCTCATTTTCTATGGAAAAATGAGGCTCATTAAGTAAAGAAATCTGTTTTCTCAAACTCTTTAGCCGAACCAGGTTTCAATGTCTTGACATTTATTGTCTTTAATCAAATATTTAAAATTAATTACACGAAGAGATTTCTATAAAAATCAAAATTCCATGTGGAATTTTATAAATGTTAAAATAAGCGATCAACTGAAACCCCAGTTTCTTTTCTCAGTTGGAAAACTAGTGAAGTTTGATCAGCAGGTTGTTATGTTGGAGTCTCTGTACATTAAAACAGCTGCTCTCCTCAGATGGAACTGAGCTCACATGATGCATAAATACAAACCATCATATCCACATAACTGAGAGGATTACCAATATTACTTTGATAAACTGATTACTCAGCGGTAATGATAGCATAATTTTTATCGATTACTTGACAGTAATTAATTAATGACCAATTCAAAGTCTCAAAAAGAATTTGAATTGGTCATGAAGTCTGGTCGTCATATTTTACGTTTCTTAGCACAAACCATACATCTAGAATCACTTTCAGATGAAGGAATTAATGCAATAATAAATTGACAAACAGGTTTTATCAGAGCTCATCAACTGCCTCTCCTTGGACCCCCTGATGTAGAGTCCTGGTCGGGATGATCTGGCCAGCCCGCGTCCTCCTGGCTCCTCATCCTCTGCTGATGGGGCCTGATTTCACTTTTACCAGCAGATTTAACTGGTTAGTGGTTTAACATTCTACTAATGCTAAGCTACATTAGCAGGATGTACATGAGCGATAATAAACCGGTGATGTGTGGATGAAGATAAAGACTCCACCTTGCAGGAAGCATGCAGTTTCTGCAGCCGCCCAGCAGGGGGCAGCGGTTCCTCAGCAAGTTCTGTTAGACGGTTACAAAAGCAGGATTCTCCTCCAGAACAGGTTTAACAATCAGAACTTGGTTCATGAGTTCACCCTGTCAGTGACGAAACATGAAAGAAAAACCAGGACAAAGAGCAGAGCAGGAATATTTACTAATTTCCACTTTATTGAGCTGATGGACCAATCAGACAGCATGAAGCAGAAACGGTTAAATGTGATCGTGCGACCGCAGCAGCTTCCCAAAACATCAGAGCAAAAGCTCTCCGTTCATCAGAAGGTCGAGACTCCTGAGAGTCCAACAGGATCCAGTTTCACTTCCTGTCATTTAAACATCTGTTCTTCCCAAATGAACAAAAACACACTTCCCTGAGGAACACCCTGAGGGTTCTGCAGGGCTCCTGACTTGGACCTCCAGAAATCTGAAGTCAGTCAGTAGAGCCCTGGTTCTGGTTGGGCCTGAAGCAGCAGATCCAGCAGGAATAGAAACAAGGTCAAAGTTCAGGACACCGCCAGTGATCTTCTTCATGTCTCTGCTTCTCTTCAGCAGAACAATGGAGGATGTTCAGGTTTCTCTGGCTGGGTCATGGACGGAGCAGGTTCTGGTCCATGACCCGATACTGGACCAGGCCTCAACAGCTGAACGTCAGCGTTGGTTCTCCAGGAGCATCAGTTCAGCAACACTCTGAAGGACCGACGCTCTCACATCTTCAGCATGATGAGCGGTTCCAACCTTCTGGTCCTCAGCCGGTTCCTGAAGGTTCTGCGTTTGGGAACTCGTACCAGAGGAACACAATCTTCTGACCCCTTTGGAGAACAGCTCAATGATCAGACGAGTCTCTGTTAATGTCGCTGAACAAAGCGGGTCCGGTGGGCGGCGTTTCCTGCTGGGAGGTTCCTGACGTTCCTCCTTAGTGACTGAACAGTCTGAGCCGGGCCAGCCAGCCGCCCAGGACAGACGTTGACCCAGTCTTGGCTCTGGTCTGTGCGGCAGCAGGAAGCTTCTTGGTGGCGGCGGCCTCCTGGTACGGCATGGTGGCGCTGTGGTGCAGGTCGGCGCCGACCAGGCAGCGGCTGCCTCTGATGTGGTCGACGCCGCGGACCGACGGCGATCCGCGGACGGCAGAGCGAAGGCCGACTCCTCCTCAGCGATGGCGCCGATCCGCTCGTTGCTCAGGTAGCGGTGCAGCTCGTCTCTACCTGTTCAGAATGGAGAGCAAGAAGCAGGTAATGGATGTTCTGAGTGGGTCCGGGCCGACCAGAACCAACAGGACAGGTGAACTTACTTTTCCTTCCCTGAGTTCTGCGTTTGGACGAAGACCCGGAGACTCCCAGGACAGAGTTGACGGGCATGGAGACGGGTCGGGGTTTACCTGAACAGGTTGGCAAACAGAATCCTTTAGAACCAGACCAGACCGCTCAGAACACTGTTCTGATCCGGTTCTCACTGAACCGTGTGAGCAGGATGTTTTCAGTTCAGCTCACAGTGGACCGGGTCAGAACTTCGGCAAACAAACTGGATAAACATTAAGCGCAAAAGAGGACCCAGCTGGACCTTCGGAACCAGGTTAATGGTCCAGTCGGATCCAGAGACCCTCTGCTGCTCCAGAAGAACTAACGGTCCGGTTTCACGCACCACGGGAAGCGGATCGCTGTCTGAGGCGGATCGGGACCAGCTGCTTGACTTCAGGAGGAGGATCGTCGACGAGGCCCTGGTGGACGTCTGCGTCCAGAGACGAGTTTGGAGACGTGGGATGTGAGGAGGAGCTGAGCTCCCTGCAGGAAGGAGGTCAAGGGTCAGAGTCACGGATGGACAGGCAAGAGGAAAAACGGCAGAGGAGAGGAACTCACAGAGGAACGTATGGAGCTGCTGGAGGCGGAGGGATGTACAGATCCAGGATGGAGGTGTTCCTTCTCCTGCCTGCAGCGTCTGAGGGTTGAGGAGATCCAGAGACATCCGCAGCGCCCTGACACGTCTGCAAGAGACGCAACCGAACCCACAGCTTGCACATTCAAACGTTCCCAAACAGAGAAGCAGGTCAACCGTGCTTTAATGTTTTCTTATTTTGAAAGTCCTGCTCTTCTGTGACTTCCAGTTAGCCCATGGGCACCACCATGTGGCCCAGATGAGCCAGAACCAGGGAACCCAGGCTCAGGTTCTGGAGTGGGTCACTGAGTCAGAACTGAACCCTAACCTTCGGAGTCTGTGAGGAAGTTTATCTCTTCTGAACTGTCGCATCCTGTTTGGCCCGGCCTGCTGCGGGGCCGACCAGGGAGTCATCCTGCTTGAGTCCGGAGCGTTTCCTGCACCGATGCTTTCAGAGAAAAGCAGGAAAAACGACTCCGTTGTTCTGCAAACACAGACGGATTGAAGGAGCTTCTTCAGGTCTAACTGCAGCTGATCTCAGGTCTGGTTCATTCTCTGATTGTCTTCAGGCTCCAACAGCAGAAACCAGTTCTTACTGCCCCCTAGAGGTTAGGATGTGAATCTGTTCCTGGTTAAAATCTCGACTTCTTACGTCTTAATTGCTCCAAGATGCGGTGCGTTCAGGTGCTGCATGTAAGTTGTGGACATCAGAAACTTGAGCCTGGTCTCTGGATGATGCGATGGCATTAGTGTTAGCTCACCTGTACCAGTGGCGGTCTCCAGCGCAGGTTTCGAAGCGGAGCGGCGGCCATTCCCGATGTTCCTGAAGGCCTCTTCTTCAGCACCAAGGTGATGCTGCCAGACTCCGCCCTCATCTTCTCCACCAGGTGTTTGAGCTGCCAGCCCACCTGGAGAAATCAAAGAGAAGGGAATCTGAAGCTGGTTAGCTTAGCATAGAGACTGTAAACGAAGGAAAACTGCTAGCCTAGCCTAGCTCCAGCTGCAGTAGCTCCAAACCTATAAACAGAGTTTATGTTAGCTGAAGGAGAGTGTCACAGGAAGTAAATGAATCTGCTCTGGAGTTCCTCAGGGATCTACACTCAGACCTGAGGAAGTCTGATAACGCTTCTGATCTAGAACCTGATCCGGTTCAGATCTGTTTCTACTGATCACTTTCCAGCCTGAACAGAAACTTCACAGCAGAGCAGGACAGAATCATGTTTTAATGATTTTTCTGACATGAATCTTGGTTTGACGTGAAGATCAGATGTTGCTCCTCCGTCCGTCTACCTTTTGGTAACTGACTGACCCTGAACTCACCACAGTCTGCTGGTTGACCTGGATGACCTCGTCTCCAGCGTGGATCCTCTGAGTTTGATCTGCAGGAGACTGACCAGAACCGGCCCGGTTAGTGTTGGGTTCTGGTACCACCGACAGCCGGTTCCGGCTGCAGACTCACGTTCTCCGTGGTTCCTGTGACGACATGAAGGCCGTCGTAGGTGGATTTGATGTACATCCCCTGGGAGATCAGACAGCGTGAGGGTCAGAGCTGCAGGTCAGCGCTCAGAGTTCCTACGGCTCCTGAACTCACCAGTCCCTCTCCAGGCCTGACGTTGGTGATGTGAACCTCCTCCAGGCAGGACGGCTCTGTGTTAGAGGGGTCAGAGGTCGCCTGGACCGTCTTCTCACAGACGCTGTTCAGAGCCTGCGACTGAAACAATCAGAAATAAACGTTACAGACCATCAAACAAAGACAACGAAAAATTATTAATTAAAATGGATACAATCCAACAGAACACATCCAACCAAGTGGGGCAGCAACAGAAATCGTTTCACGCTTTTCTTCTTGCCAGTTATTTTCAGATTTTTTCCCAATATTCCTTGTGTCGATGAATCCAGTCGCAGAAAGAGAGAAACCAAAGAATGTTTGTGCTGTGATCTTATCGGTTGTTTCAGAGGGAGAGTTTGTTTCCTCGTTAGCGTTGACGTCACTTTCTATGTGAGTCTGTGAGGAAAAGGTTCTGCCATCAGAACCTGGTGGAACCAGTCCAGCAGGAGCTTCACCTGACTCCGACTGGGTGGAGCTAAAGGAAACATCTGCTCTGCTTCCACATCTGGACTCTACTCTGCTGCAGTAGCAGCTGCTCGCAGAGAGAGGGCAGACCGACTGCAGAGCCACAGGTATCTGGACGAGCTGGACCGCAGCGCTAATGCTAATGCTGCAGCTGGACGCTTTGGGCGGTTTGCGCTCCAGCAGGAAGCGTTATCTAAGACAGGAAGCGGACATTCCAAGCTCTGAACCAACAATGGAGCAGCAGAGGAGGAGGAAGTGAACTCACCACCTCCAGGATCTTCTCCTCCATCTGGAACACGCTGCAGTCCTGCAGGCACAGAGGACAGAGCCGTCAGCATCTGGACCCAACCAGAACCAGAAACACCCGGGGAGCCATCTTTAATCTCTGAGTTCATCTCCTCAAACTAAAGTCACACTTTACAACTCTACCAACGACCCCGGAGCGTGACCTGCAGCAGCAGCTGCAGCACAGCATGGGGGGAAAAACAAATGTTTGAGCAAAGAGCCTGCAGCAGGAAAAAGCAGCTGGAGGTCAACAGGATGGCTGCAGGGAGGAGCCGCTGCAGCTGCTGACCAAGCCTCAGATCAAACCTGAGGTCCAAACGTCCAGCGGGTCGGAACCAGAACAGCAGAACCGGGTCAGAGCCAACACTGATCCCACTTCCACTGAGCCAACATTACTTCATGCTGGCCGCTCCCGGTGACCTTCACTGACCTTCTGCACGGTGGAGGTCAGTTCCAGGCCCAGCTGGATGATGGTGCTTCTGGTGGCCGTGAATTCACTGGGGCTGGTCACTGGAGACCTGACACACACACACACACACACACACCGATCAGCGCTGTTATCACAAGTGACAATAATTGTCACTCGTGATAACAATAAAGATGACTGGCCTGAGTCAAGGTTCAGGAACCTGTGATTATTGATTATCAGTGCTTGAAGTTAAAACATGACTGATCCAGGCTCCTTCACATCATCAGTCTGTTCAACCAATCACAGCCTGACGAGTCAGCCCGTTGGAACCAGTTCTTTCCAACAGGACTTTCTCTAGATGTGGGACAGGGTCGGTCCTCTGGAGTTCGGGTTCCTCGGGTCCATGTTGGCGCCTTGTCTCTGCTGCCTTTGGGTCGAATCTTCACCGAGCACAAAGTCTCTCACTGATGGGTTCAGATCCATCTGCTGTCGCAGCCAGTCTGCTGATGGTACAGGACCCACTTCAGGATGTTCAGACATTCCTGGACCCAAATAGGGAAAACCTGAAGCCGTATGTGGCCGGCGCCGTCCTCTCCTGGACGTGACGGTGCGGTCGGTCCTCCTGCCGTTTGTGAAAGTCTGGCTGTAAATGTGATTAGCATGTTAGCGCTGCTATCAAAGCTACATCCTTTCAGATCCTTGCTAAGGTCAGACCTCATCTTCCTCTGCCTGAGTTTGATCCCGTCGTTCGTCACGTTTAGATTATCCTGACTCTTTGTATTCAGCGTTGGAGCAGCGCAAACAAGATGCTGCAGCTCCAAGATGCTGCAGCAATCTGTGACCCTGGTTTTACGACCCCTTCACCGACTCCCTGCTGCGTCAGGATCCAGTTTAAGGTCTTATTGATGGTTTAAAGTGTTTTTGGGTCCTTGGTGCTGAAGTGAGCTCTAGCAGCTCTGAGGTCGGCTGGCGGCCTGAAGCCCCGACCCTGACCCTGACCCCCACCCTACGCAGACGGAGCCTCGGTGGATCGTCTCCCTCTGGCTGCTGAAATTCAGACTGAAAAGGAAGGAGGAAGGAAATGGCTGCAGCTAAAACTCCATGTTGTTGGTTTTTATTCACTGTTAGCTTTTGGAATCTGACAGTTTAATATTTGGCTTATTAGTTTTACTAAACTTAATTTTATTTCTATTTTTTCATTTACCTACCTGTGATGTTTGTTGTGAGGCACTTTGATCGGCCGAGGCTGGAAATGAGCTACAGACATAAACTTTGACTTGTTCAACCAAACGCTGAGCTACAAACCTCGGCCACATGTTAGCTAGCAGGAACTGCATCTTCCATCTTTCTCTGCAGCTACGTTCATCTGAATATGGCGGTTCAGGCTGATAGAGTTTATGTATATGATCCACCAATAGTCAAGCTGATTTGTAATCGAGTGCTTTAGCGTTAGCTTCAGCTAAATACCGTGTAGACATCAGGCGCTTTAGCCTCACCGATCCAGCCAGGCCAGCAGGCTCTTGGCGGCGGCGATCAGCTCCACCACGGCACTCAGGAACTGGTTGGAGGGCTGATGGGAGTTCTTGTTCTGGTAGGCCGGGTTCTTCCTGCGCTGCGTCGCAGCGCTACTCAGGTTGCGATGTGCCGCCCTCATCTTCCCCACCAGCGTCTTCAGGCAGTCCGACTCCACGCCGTTGTTCTACGGGAGGAGACAAAGGACAGCTGAACTACATTTCCCATGAGCACCAGCAGCACCTCCTCCTGTTCCAGCCATGTTGGATTCCCGAGTTGATGCTCTAAGAAACTCAGACACCTGAAAACAGCTGAGGTCAGGTAAACATGAGTCAGCAGAAAACCAGCTGCTGGCCGGTTCTGATGATGGATCAGCTGGTTCCTGAGATCCAGACCAACAGGATGAACGCCAGTGGCCCTCTAGGGAAGGGTGGGGCCGCTCTGCCAGAACCGCTCTGCCAGAACCGCAGAACCGCTCTGCCAGAACCGCAGAACCGCTCTGCCAGGGGCCGCATCTGTTTCCTGCAGGATGACCTGAACCTGAAATCCACTAGGAGTTCTGCAGAGGCTGGACCGTTTGAGGTCCAAACTGCAGCTCAGAACCACCTCTTCCCCCGGCACGGTCCCAGTACCTACCAGAGAACAGAGCAGGTCCACGGCCTCCAGAACCAGCTCCTGGTGCCCGACTCGGGCCACGCCCAGCGCCAGCAGGTCCTGGTGGCCCAACCGGAGCAGCCGCTGCCCGCCGACCCGCTGCTGCCGGAACGCTGCCACGTACGGCTGCAGGCTGTCGTCCAGACCTGGAAACAAAGTGTTCACAGCCGGGCGGCGTTAGCGGCTTGAGAGGGAACAGCTCCTGAGTCAATATCCCTCCCTTCGACCCGACATCAGAACCCATGCCTCGCTCTGAAGCAGAACCTTCTGAAAACCCACCGGGTCATCACAACTTCCTTGTATTGCTCCAGACCTGGGAAATACGGAGGGCTGATCCTGACGAAACTGGCAGAAAAATCAATAAATGGCATCAAACAGTAACTAATGATCTAATGCTGTCTTCATGTCCTGATCCAAAGTTAGCAGAACCAACACGTTCCCTCTAGGGCTGAAATGATTCGATTAATTAAAATTTGTTGAGGAACATTAGCTGCCTCGAAGCTTCGTTAACTTTTATTATTTAGCGCCGCGTTCCGGCCGGGTCCTTAGTTGTTGAGGAAAGCTAAGTGTTAGCGGCCCAAGGTCCGGTTCGTTTTCGGGTTTTGGGACCAATCAACATCCTTCACACAATGCCTGGAACCAACTGGGAACCAACTGGGAACCAACTGGTCAGGCAGTTTGGCGGGTCAGCAGATGGTTGATGAAGACTCCGGCAGCAGGGAGGAAGATTCCTGCTGGGAACCTGAACCGGCTCAGGAACCGGATCAGAACCGTTTATTTACTTTTATTGAAGTTTGATTTTAATAATTTCATTTAAAAATGAAAACAAAATCAGTTTGTAGAAAAGTTTTTATTAAGAACATGAGGATGCAAAACGGAACCGACCCGTCTGGGTCAAGGAGGTTCTGCTCATTCTAAAGGAAACATCTATGTGGTTCTGAGCCGGCCCGGGTCCAGCAGAATGGGTCGGTGGCTCAGCAGGAAGCAGGATTTCCTGCTGGGCTCCATGAATCGGAGAGCTGGACAAACAGCTCTCTGGAACCGACCCAGTTTGTCTGGGTCAGAACCAGAGCATGTGGAGTTCTGCTGTCTGAGCTGTCTCCTGGAGCAATCGGTCGCTCAGAACCTCTTCATCTGCGATTAGGAACACCAGCTGTTGAGTGCGGCAGGTTCTGACGTGTTCTGGACCCCTCCTCCTCGCTAGCGGTACCAGGAACCAACTGGGTCGCTGGAACCGCTCAGCTGAGGCGTTCTGCACCTGCCAGCAACCCAAGGAATGTCGACCCGTCTCAACATGTCGGCGTCGCTCCGACGCCTCCGGGACGGATCCGTCCGCCCAGCTGCTCCGTTCGACAGAACCAGTAGCAGGTTCTGGAGCGGTCCAACACGGGCGCCTCTCTGGTTACGTTCTGAACTTTCTGCTGGTTGTTTTAAAGCAACCAAATCGGACCTGGAAACAGAACCGCCTGCACGGCTGGAAGTCCTGACATGAAATGATTAGCGTTAGCTTCCGTTTCATGGAGTTACAGTCAACAGAAGCCTTTGGTCATTTTAATATGCTTATCCGTATAGCATTAGCTTTTGCTAATTGTATTTATCAATTTGGCATTAGCATAGCTAAAACATTTTCATCTAATTTGCAAATTTTGTGCAAAAGTTCATTTCCCATGACAACCATGGTGGCCATCTTGGAAAAAAAAAGTAAGTATGGTTGCTATGGGTCCAACTATGTATGATTTGACACAAAACGTATTAACTTGCTATAAACATGAACAGATTTAGTGCAAAAATAACTTTATGGATGACCGTGTACGTAGCGGTTTAGCTTCTGAAGCTTCTCAGCGGCTAATGTTTTCGTTCCCTGGGAACACCGGGGCCAATCAGGTTCCAGGATGTGAAATGTTCTGACATCTACTGCATCAACTTGGTCCTAATTTCTAGACGGAGGGTTGCAGGCTGTCTGTCTGGAGGGACAGACGACGGTTCTGATCCGCCAGTTAACGGGTCGACAGGTCATTCCTGTTTAGCATGTGACCAGCAACCAGACCCCTCAAAACCCCTCAGGCTGCTGACCGTCCGCAGTCAGAGGCTTCTTCTGACTCCCCGCAGCACTGACTGCTACTGGAGCATCAGCCTCTGACTGCAGGATAAATGAAGTATTTGTAACTGAGCTGAATAAACTTCCTGTTTTATTCCCGACTTCCTGTTTCCATTTTAAATATTTGAATCTTCAGCTGGTTGTGATGCTGTAATAACACTTCCGGTTCGGTTCGAGTGACCCGACAGCCAGAAGCTGATGATTATCCGGCGGTTCGGATCCAGAACCTGTTGAACCACCAGGAGGAAGAACATCCCGAACCAGAACCATCAGCCTCACCTCTCATCCAATCCTCCACCTGCTGCGGACTCCACCAGCTCACAGGCTCCATGTCGGAACCGGGCTGGACCCAGTCTGGATCAGGCTCCCCGATCCGCTACTCGGGCATCTTCTGATCGGAACTAAGCGGAAGCTTCCACTCGACTCCAAATCCAGGGAAAAGTTCTGCAGAACTCTGTCGGAACCGCAGTCTCTGAGTTTAGACCTCCCGAATCACTCAGGGGTTCGGATGGAAGTTCGGGTGAACTCGGTTCGAGCCGCTCCTGCTGCGCTCTGACGGCCTGAGGTTCCGTAGAAGTTCGGACAGTTCGGGTCGAACCGAACCCGCCGCTCCGCTGCTTTCTGACCAACTGCTCCTCTCGGCAAGCTGCGCGCTGATTGGCTGTGATCGCGCAAGGTTTGGACACGCCCCTTTGGGCTTTCCTCCAATCAGGAGAGGCGGATCCCCTCGCCCCCTGACCCAGGCAGTAAACAGCAGCTCGGTTCGACCCGGTTCGGTTTGCCACATGATTGAATCCATGTTGAATGTCACCTGCTGAAAATACGTTTCTCTTATTTCTTGTGATTTTGGTTTAAATCCTTCCAGAAAGTTTGAGTTCAAAAATGTTCTTGCTTCGTGTTGCTGATAAACTCACTTGGATTCAGATTCGTCCCAGTCTGATCCCGGTTCCAGTTCTGGCTGCCTTCTTGATAAACTCCTGTTTTTATTTCAGGCTACTACCCTCTGCTGGCTGCTGCCCCCTGCTGGCTACTACCCTCTGCTGGCTGCTGCCCCCTGCTGGCTACTACCCCCTGCTGGCTGCTGCCCCCTGCTGGCTGCTGCCCCCTGCTGGCTTCTACCCTCTGCTGGCTGCTGCCCCTGCTGGCTTCTACCCTCTGCTGGCTGCTGCCCCCTGCTGGCTGCTGCCCCCTGCTGGCTGCTGCCCCCTGCTGGCTACTACCCCCTGCTGGCTACTACCCCCTGCTGGCTGCTGCCCCCTGCTGGCTGCTGCCCCCTGCTGGCTGCTGCCCCCTGCTGGCTACTACCCTCTGCTGGCTACTATATAATATTCATGAAGTGAACGTGCGTCAGAAACAAAATCAAACCACAAAGAGTGAAAACTCACCTGAGCGCTGAAACCTGAACACATCCGGTTCTTCCGGATCCACATTCCCGCTCAGAACCTCCGAGTCTTTGAATCCGGCTGAAGGCTCTGCTGCTGCTGCAGCCTCTGCACTGGGAGCCTTTGGCATTTATTCTTTCTGTGCCCTGAAAGCACCTTTTCAATAAAATGAAGAATTATTATTATTCTAAATTCTAATTATTATTACTGCTTCAGGGGCGGCAGACTTCCGGGTTCTGATCCCATGAAGGTGTTTTTGTGGAGGCGGCAGGCGGAGCAGCAGCTGCCAGGCTTCAGTTTGTCGCTTTTACAGTGAAAACTGCGCAGTGTTTCATACATGACGCCTCAGATGTTTGGCTGCTCGGATCAATTATTTCAGCTTTTTCCTTCAATTTTAATTGTTTCTGAGTTCCTCAATTTTATGGATCATAATATTGCAGAGATTAGTTACATTTAAAATAGTTTTATTTGAAAAAATGACTTCTTGTGTCAGAAACATTTTAGTTTCCTAACTTTGATCCTGTAGATCTAATTTGGTTTGTTTTCAAAGCGTGTTTTCAGATTTCAAATTATCTTTTACGTTCACAAAAATATCCCAATTTATGAAGCTAAATTTAAGTAGTTTTTTAAAAAGAAAAAAATTAAAGATTATTGAACCAAACATTATTTCAGTTTTATTTGTTTTTTTCAGTCCAAAATTATTTTTAATTTCCCAAATTTTTGAAACCAACTTAATATCTCAGATTCAGCTTCATAAATTTGTCTGTCAAAAAATAATTTGAAAACTGAAACAAAAAGATCAAAACTCCTTTTTAAGTCATTTTTAACAACCGTTTTTGCCTCAATTTAGCTCCATATAATAGAGTAAAATAGAGTAATTCTTCTGTATTCTATTATTATTGGCTCATATTTTCTAAAATAATCAGCTTTTACTAGAAATGTTTGTCCCGACACAAACAATAAAGTATTTTTACATATAATCAAGTTAAATATCTGGATTTGAAGTGTCTGGTGTGGAAGTTTTTCCTTGTGCTCCAGGAGTTAGCCTGATCCCACTCAGCGTTGCTCTGACTTTAAACTGATCCGGTTGTGAAGCAACAAAAACATGATTAAGAACTTTTTACAGATGTTCTCGAGTTTTATTACTAGTTTATGAATTATCAAAGAGTAAAAACATTTGTTGTATTTTATTGAAGTTTTAAATTCAAATCAAATAATTTGTCGAAATTGCTGTTGCTTGTAATGTCTTATTTTCACCAAAAGATGGCGACAAGAAGCAGCACTCGGGCGAAATCAAACCCCAGAGACAAAAGATCGTCTATAAACATGATGCGCGTAAGCTTCTACAGCGTGTACTTGAAAAGATGAGTTACTAAAGGTATTTAAATTGTTTCTTTATGAGACACATGCAAATCAATTGTATTACATATAATTAACGCGGATGTAGCCAAAATTAACAAAAAATTCAATTAATGAAAATAACCCTCATGATTCTATTTTAAAGTTTAATCTACTTTTAGCCCGTTGAATCTATAAACCCCTAAATAAGGACAAAAGTTGAAAATTAATAATGGCTATAAATAAACTCTGTACAACACATAGAACTATGCAAAGCTTTATGATTCCTCTTAAAATATATTTCTACTCATTCTGCTCATGTCTCTGACAAATCGCCTCAGAGTGAGCCCTCTGCCAATCGTCTGGTCCTGGGGATTTTGCTCGGAGTGAGCCCTCCCCGCTGTGGAACAGATCGTCTCCTCTCAGATCCGCTCCGAACCGCTGCCGCTCGGACCGGACCGTCGCAGTAGTTTGGCGGAGAGTAGCGGCTCCATCCTCGGCCTGGAGCTGCGTGGTCCGGTCGGAGGACCGACACCTTTGGACTCGCAGGTGCTGCTGCAGGATCCGGCTGGTTCCGTTCGTGTCGGGCTCGGTTCTGGATGGACACAGTGAAATCGGAGGTAGTTTTGAACTTTTTCTCCTTTCAAACTTTAGAGTCCAGTTTGAGGGTCGAGCTGCAGTTGTGGTAATTAATTCAGTTCGGTTCTGGTCCAGATGTTTTGCAGGTTCTAAAGAGTTAAACCGCGATGGTTGGTGGAAAAATGTGAACCTGTGACCTTCCTCACATCGATTTTATGTGACAGAAATGATGAAACATTAGAGAGTAGGATGGAATACCATCGTCCTTCTCAAGTTTAGGTTTTGTGTTTGAGCAGAAACTTCAGGGATCTGAACCGGATCGGAACCGGATCGGAAGCCCTTGTGTCCAGCAGGATCCTGAAATCTGGTTCTGCAGAGGAAACAATGATCTTCAGTAAACAAACCGACTGAACTTAACACAAACTGCTGTTGGTGAGGAGAACCGGGTCCTGAACCGGGTTCTGTTAGACACTGGAGAATCCTGTCAGAGCTTTTTAATTTGGATAGATAATCCTCTCAGATTGACAATCCTAAATCCTGCCTCAGATTATCAATTCAACCCATTTAATGTTTCACTTTGATCAGAGTTTTAGTTGAAAGTTAAAAAATCTGAAACGTCCTGGTGAGTTCTGCTGGGAAATATCCAGGTTCAGCTCCAGGTTCAGGTTCCAGGTTCAGATCCAGATTCCAGGTTCCAGGTTCAGCTCCAGGTTCCAGGTTCAGCTCCAGATTCCAGGTTCCAGGTTCAGCTCCAGGTTCCAGGTTCCAGGTTCAGCTCCAGGTTCCAGGTTCCAGGTTCAGCTCCAGATTCCAGGTTCCAGGTTCAGCTCCAGGTTCAGCTCCAGGTTCCAGGTTCAGCTCCAGGTTCCAGGTTCAGCTCCAGATTCCAGGTTCCAGGTTCAGCTCCAGGTTCAGCTCCAGGTTCCAGGTTCAGCTCCAGGTTCCAGGTTCAGCTCCAGATTCCAGGTTCCAGGTTCAGCTCCAGGTTCCAGGTTCAGCTCCAGATTCCAGGTTCCAGGTTCAGCTCCAGGTTCCAGGTTCAGGTTCCAGGTTCAGATCCAGATTCCAGGTTCCAGGTTCAGCTCCAGGTTCCAGGTTCAGCTCCAGGATCCAGCTCCAGGTTCCAGGTTCAGTTCCAGGTCCACAGACCAGATCCAGTTTGTTCAGGTGAATCATTCTGACGTTCAGTCTAGCTTCAGAGACCAGTTTCAATCAGAAGAGGTTAAAATCTTCTCCATCCAGGACTTGTACAGGTCAAGGATCAGGAAAGAGGGAGCTAGCATCTCTGCAGACCACACACATACTGGACACAAACTGTTCAGTTTTCCGGTGGTGCGACAGAGGCCGTCTCTCTGTGTTCCTTTATCCTAAGTTTCCTTCACCTAATGTTTCATATTTCTATCAGTGGTGGCCAACACTAGCTGAAAGGTTAGCTGTGCTAACCCAAAAGCAGCAATCATAAACATTAGTTTTGCTAACGCTAAAGAGCTACATCAACATAATAATTGGCAGAAGAATATTTAAGTTTTAGCACAAGCCAATGCTAAGCGCTCAACCTGCAGTGCATTTAGCAGATGCTAATGCTAAGCGCTAGGTGTCCTGAGCAGAATGAGAGGAGGCTTCTCATGTTTTTGTCAGTTCTAAGTTTTAATTATCGCCCTGGTTGTCCATCATTTATATCTCACATCTGCTCACTGTGAAATTCTTTATTTGTGACCCAGTCTGGCCCAATAAGTCTGGTTCTGACAGCTGCTCTATTATTCTAACGTCCAGAGAAGAGCTGACCTTTGACCTTTTCATCATCTCCGTCTCTGTGTTTCCAGCTGCAAGCGCTCTGACTGCGGACCGGTCCGGTTCTGACCCGAACCCGGTGTTTCCCTGACCAGCTGAGCGTTGTCTCCCTGGAAACAGAGATGCTCCACGGCGACAGGAAGCAGCAGGCCAGCAGACAGGAAGCGGAGGGCCAGACCACCGTCGGCTGACGGAGCTTCTCCACCTGGCAGATCTCTCTTTCTCTCTCTCTGATAACACAAGATGTCCGCCGATAACAGCTCGCCGCCCTCATGCCCCGCCCAGAACCAGGCTCTGCCCACGCCGTCGCCCAGCCCGCCCGCCGCCATCTGCGGTCGACTGTCCGACGGCAGCCAGACGGGCCCCAGCCCCACCAACTCCAGGGGTTCCCTGCAGGGCGTCTCCTTCCTGCTGCAGATAGGACTCACCAGGGAGACCGTGACCCTTGACCCTGGAGATGTGTCGCTGTTGGCGGTCCGAGAGCTTGTCTGCTCCATCGTGGATCAGAAGGTATGGCGGGTTTGACGCTTCAGCGGGAATTGCGTAACTTCAAACTGTTAGTTTGAGCCAAATATTTAGTTAGCAAGTCAAACATATAGCTTTAGCTGTTAGCTAAACATATAGCTTTAGCTTTACAACTAAATACTTAGTTAGCAAGCTAAATATGTAAGCTAAACTACATATTTAGCTCACGAAATTTGGATGCGTCAGTTCAGTGCGCTTCAGTCCAACTCCAGTCCGTTTGTCTCTAAACTCCAGTTCGGTCGGTGAAGTGTACATGCTAATCGACCTCTGACCTCTGGTCCTCCAAACCTCAGTCTGGGTTCGGTCTGAATGTGAACACCAAGTGGAACGGAGAGCGCTCCAAAAGCAGGACATGGATTACAGTGCAGGGCATTCTGGGTCAAGCTAACATGTTAGCCTAGCGCTAGCAGCAGAAATGGCTCCTGGTCTTCAGCCCAAGACTAAAGAGAAATCCTCCATCACTAAACTCTGACGCCTCCATCTTGTTTCATCTGGTGAAGATGGAAGTTGCTCTCAGCGTCTTCAGAGGTTTTAGTGTCGTTTCCTGCAGTGGTTCTTGATGCAGCGCCCCCACAGGCCAGGAGGGGAACATGCTGGTGATTGGGACCCCGGACTCCATCAGAAACCTGAACCGGATCAGAAACCTGAACCGGATTAGGAATAACAATGATCACACACACACACACACACACACACACACACACACTCGCACACACACACACACACACACACACACACTCGCACACACGCACACACACACACACACACTCGCACACACACACACACACTCGCACACACACACACACGCACACACACACACTCGCACACACACACACACACACACATGCACACACACACACTCGCACACACACACACACACTCGCACACACACACACACACACACACACACACACACACACACACACACACACACACACACACACACACACACACACACACACACACACACAGCCTTCTGGGGTTCAAACTTGGTTGTTTCAACTCTGTTCTTCTTCTCTGGTTTAATATTGATCCTTGCCAGAGATCTGTTGATCACTGATTCAGCTGATTGGTTCCTGTTCTCAGACCAGGTTCCAGTTTCACAGGAAGTGGAGTCTGCTCTGCCACTTCCTGCTCGTTGCAGCGTCAGCGCTCTCCACTTCCTGTTTGAGAGCTGCTGCTTATTTTCAAGGAGCCGTCAGCGCCGCTCCACCTGCTGACGGAGCAAGTCGCACAACTTTACATCCAACCGCCAGCCATTTGATAAATGCTCATTATTATTGCATTAAATATCAATAGATCGATACAATAAATAATTCTATTTTCTTATTGATTCAAACACAAAAACAAGAAAACTAATTTTATTTATTAATAAAGAATCCAAAAATAATTTTAAAAAAGGAAAATGATTTTGCTAAACAAAGTTCTGGTTTGATGTTCAGAATTTCTTTATTTTTATTAGAATATTTATATGCATTTACTATTTATTTTGATGCTGTTTAGTTATTTTTATTATGTGAAACAAATATTTATCACATTTCTGTACGGATGATTTATCGGATAATCTTTATAATTGTTATTAATGGACAGCAGATTAAAGGAATCCTGTGAAGCGATTTATTGGATTGTTTGGAAGCGGAGCAGCATCCTGAATAACTGCAAAAGTGAAAACTGCGATCTGATTGGTCAGAACTGACGCCACCTGCTGGTGTTTGTTGGAAAAGCGACTCGTTGGAAACCAAGGATCAACTTCCTCTTTTGTTCCTGTTTTGGTTTCTGATGGAAACAAAAAGACGAACCTTTATTCAGGTTTCCCCGGTCCAAACAGGATCGGATCCAGATCCTGGAATCGGATCCAGATCCTGGAATCGGATCCAGATCCTGGAATCGGATCCAGATCCTGGAATTGGATCCAGATCCTGGAATCGGATCCAGTACGGGTTCTGCTCCAGACCGGGAATGTGTGTCCGGGCCTGATTCCCGGCTTGTTCAGTGACATCACAGCGGGAATCTTCTGTTTCCTGCTTTTGTGTTGGATGATGTCACGGCTCTGCTGCGGTGCGTTCAGGGGCAGCGGGAAGTTCCCCTCATTCCCACTGTGTCCGGGACCGGTTCAGAACCCGGGAGGTTCTGTCCAAGCTGTCATTCTGTTAGGGAACGGAGGTCCGGTTGGTCCTGGCACTCAGTGGGATCTGACTCCGGTCTGACTCCAGAGATCCGGTTCCAGATATTTTGGGATCTCCATCTGGGACCGAACAGAACCAGAACCTTTACTGTTCATGTTTCTGGACGGTTCTGGGTTAGTTTAGGGACCAGAATCAAAAGTTCAACATTTCTGCTGCGTCACCATGGAGACGTGACGTCTCTCTGCTGTTTGGGTCGCTCTGAGGTTCTGATCGGGTTCTGGAATCGGCGGGTCTCCAAGCGCTTCATTCAGAACTCCACTTTCTGGTTGGATGTTCAGAGCCGGAACCAGAACCTGCACAGAGTATGAGGCATGTCCTTGTAATCATAAGCTGGTTCTGACAGGTCCGGTTCTGGTAGGCCCGGTCAGAGCTCATCAGCGGTTCTGTTAATCCCTTAATTGCGGTTCCGTGACCCGGCAGCTATTAGCACACGGTTTATCCTGGATTATCTTCTGGCTCCATTAAAGTCGGGTCCATCAGAACCAGCTGCTGTCGGACCTGAGCTGAACTTCCTTCAGAACATTCCCGGTCTCTGGACCAATGGGAAATCAGCTGATTTCCAGAACAACTGGAGTCCAGATGGAGGGAATCCGATGGGATTAACCTGAGCTCCATCGGGACCTGCAGCTCCAGACGATCGGACCGGATCGGACCGGACCGCCCGGCTCTGCGGCGTTCCGGTTTGAACCCAGCAGGAAGTTTTTATCTGCCTGGCAGTCAGAGCTCAGGGCAAAGCCCCGCCCTCACCTGCTAAGGACCTTGAAGCTGATTGGTTCCCATCCCTGATAACATCTGGACAGAGACAATCTGGGCCTCAGACGGGTCAGATCAGAACCGGACATCTGGGAGCATTTGCATCTTCATCATCAGGTGAAGAAGAGTCTCTTAAAGGGCCGGTACATCAGATTAAAACCTGAGGCATCAGAGCCGGAACTTTTCCTCCGAAAGGTTCTGGAAACCCGGTTCTGATCAGATTCTGTTAAGTTCCCTGGAGTTCACAGGTCGGTTGGATGGTCGGTTGGATGGTCGGTTGGATGAACGTTCTGACTCCGCCCTGTTTGGCTCTCAGTTCCCAGAATGTGGATTTTTCGGGATGTACGATAAAATCCTGCTGTTCCGCCACGATCCGACGTCCAGCAACATCCTGCAGCGCCTGGCAACCGCCGACGAGATCCAGGAGGGCGACCTGGTGGAGGCCGTGCTGTCAGGTAGGGGGCGGGGCCTATCGGGGCGGGGCCTATCGGGGCGGGGAGGGCACCTTTAGGGCCCCTGGGGAACTGAGACATTTATGATGAAAGCAGACAGAACAATGTAGTGAGCTTTTGAGTTTTTACAGTGGAGAACAGAGATTTCCTTCATGGTGCTCCAGAACCTCCAGAACTTGATTCTGGATGGCTGGGTTTGTTTGTTCTGGGCCCGCTTGGACCTCGGTTCTGATCCTGAGGCGCTCCAGTGAGGCCGCTTTTATTCTCCTTCTTTTCTCTTCCTCTCGCCTGCTGATGAACTCAGAGCGCTTCCTGTCAGCACCGTTCTGCTCTGAACCGCAGTGCTCTGGGTGGTGATGTCACTTCCTGCCCCGAGTCAGCAGGCGGCCTGAGCCCCAGGCGGCGCCGGTGGATCCGAGTCGCTTTGCAGGATGAAACGGTTCGGCAGAACTTCTTCCAGGAAGCTGCAGCGCCGTGCAGCAGCTGCACTTCCTGTCTGCACAGGCAGTCTGAAGCAAGGCAGCAGTTGCTGGTTCCACCGGATCATAATCTGATCATAATCTTGCCCTAACCCTAAAAATTGAAATACTTCAGCAGTTTAATCCCAGTTTAAACTGCTGAGGGTTTTTCCCCAGAATGTTCTACTCAGAGTGATGATGGTTCTGATCCGGTAAAACATTCAGAACCTTCTGAATGTAACCAGCCAAGATATCTTCCACTGATGGAGCACTTCCTGGTTTTTGCCCAATCAGAAAGAAGGGGGAAACGCCCACTGATTAGTTCAGCAGGGTCTGTTGTAATGGCTCTGAGTTTAAGGTCTAAGAGGGGAGTAGTGATGCTGTGGGCCGGTCATTAAACAGAACCTGGAATAAATCTGCAGACAGGCGGATCAGCAGGTCTCTGTGGAAACAGGAAATCCCGGTCCGACTCCTGACCTGGTTCCGGTTTGGTTCTATGGTCGTCTCCATCCGATCCTGTGGAAGCCACCGACGTTCTTCCGACTCTTCTTCTTGTCCGTGTTCAGCGCTCGCCACGCAGGAAGACTTCCAGATTCGGCCGCACGCGCTCTATGTTCACTCCTACAAGGCGCCGGCGTTCTGCGACGACTGCGGCGAGATGCTGTGGGGCCTGGTGAGGCAGGGCCTCAAGTGTGAAGGTACAGAGACGCCGCAGGGTTAACGCTAACGCTAGAGGAGCTGGTGGTCAGCTCACCACGTGTGCTCCCCCTGCAGGATGCGGCCTGAACTATCACAAGCGCTGCGCCTTTAAGATCCCCAACAACTGCAGCGGCAGGAAGAGACGGCTGTCCAACGTCTCTCTGCAGGGTCCAAGCCTGTCCCTGGCCCGACCGCCTTCCACCGAGCTGCCGCCACCGCCGCTGGAGGAGGTACACACAGAGAGGGAGGGAACACACACACAGAGAGAGAACACACACACAGAGGGAGGGAACACACACACAGAGAGAGAACACACACACAGAGGGAAGGAACACACACACAGAGGGAGGGAACACACACACAGAGAGAGAACACACACACAGAGGGAGGGAAACACACACAGAGAGAGAACACACACACAGAGGGAGGGAACACACACACAGAGAGAGAACACACACAGAGGGAGGGAACACACACACAGAGAGAGAACACACACAGAGGGAAGGAACACACACACAGAGGGAGGGAACACACACACAGAGAGAACACACACACAGAGGGAGGGAACACACACACAGAGAGAGAACACACACACAGAGAGAGAACACACACACAGAGGGAGGGAACACACACACAGAGAGAGAACACACACACAGAGGGAGGGAACACACACACAGAGAGGGAACACACACACAGAGGGAAGGAACACACACACAGAGGGAAGGAACACACACACAGAGATGGAACACACACACAGAGAGAGAACACACACACAGAGAGAGAACACACACACAGAGGGAGAACACACACAGAGAGAGAACACACACACAGAGGGAGGGAACACACACACATAGAGGGAACACACACACAGAGGGAAGGAACACACACACAGAGGAAGGAACACACACACAGAGATGGAACACACACACAGAGATGGAACACACACACAGAGATGGAACACACACAGAGATGGAACACACACACAGAGAGGGAACACACACACAGAGAGGGAACACACACACAGAGATGGAACACACACACAGAGAGGGAACACACACACAGAGATGGAACACACACACAGAGAGGGAACACACACACAGAGAGGGAACACACACACAGAGAGGGAACACACACACAGAGGGAGGGAACACACACACAGAGGGAACACACACACAGAGAGGGAACACACACACAGAGGGAGGGAACACACACACAGAGGGAACACACACAGCGTCTGATTGCTGCACGCCAATCACTGGAATTTGTTCATGAAGATCAGAACCCGACCCGATCAGAACCTCCCAGCTGCGGTTGTAGTGTTGTTATTCCTTCAGGTCAGAGGTCAGATCCGATCCCTAAGGTTTTCTCAGGTCCAAAACTTTTGTTGTTTTGTAAACTTTCAGTTGCCTGAAGTGAAACTTTAACTCAGCAGAATCAGAATCCTTTCATGGTAAACAGCCTCTGGAGGAAACAGCAACTGGGAGGTTAGCATACATACATGAACAACAACAGCTCTTTTAATACCATATAGCACTTTAGCGTTAGCCTCTGCTAATTACTGTGTGGACCATTAGCGTTAGCTTCCTTTAAATGCTTTTTTCCCCACCAATAGCGCCCCCTCCTGGGAGCCGGGAAGCGTAACTCCCTGCTGAGCGGCCGTCCCATCTGGATGGAGAAGATGGTGCTGGGGGGTTAAGGTCCCCCACACCTTCTCCGTCCACACCTACACCCGGCCCACCATCTGCCAGTACTGCAAGCGGCTGCTGAAGGGGCTCTTCAGACAGGGTCTGCAGTGCAAAGGTCAGCAGAACCAGTAGAGCCAGAATGGGCAGAGGCTGGCCTGCAGGATGACCTGCTCATGTTCTCTGCTGCAGATTGTAAGTTCAACTGCCACAAGCGATGTGCTGCCAAGGTTCCTCGGGACTGTCTGGGGAAGTGGACTTCAACGGAGGTCAGTTCCCTTCCTTCAGGCTGTAGTAGATCCATGTTGGTTCTGAGAATAGAACCAAACAGAACCACTTACCCGATCCAAGAGCTTCAGGCGGCTGCTGATCATCAGTCAGCTCCAATCAGCACTTATTGATCGCTTATTGATGCTAACGAAAACCAAAGCAACATGGAGAAAGAGGGCAGATACACTGAGGAATGGCTGGCAGGGGTGGAGTTAGTTTATTTATAGATGAATGGATGGATGGATGGATGGTTGGTTGGTTGGTTGGATGGTTGGTTGGATGGTTGGTTGGTTGGTTGGATGGTTGGTTGGATGGTTAGTTGGTTGGTTGGATGGTTGGTTGGTTGGTTGGTTGGTTGGATGGTTGGTTGGTTGGTTGGATGGTTGGTTGGTTGGATGGTTGGTTGGTTGGTTGGATGGTTGGTTGGATGGTTGCATGATTGGTTGGTTGGTTGGATGGTTGGTTGGTTGGATGGTTGGTTGGATGGTTGGTTGGTTGGATGGTTGGTTGGTTGGATGGTTGGTTGGATGGTTGGTTGGTTGGATGGTTGGTTGGTTGGATGGATGGTTGGTTGGATGGTTGGTTGGATGGATGGTTGGTTGGATGGTTGGTTGGTTGGATGGTTGGTTGGATGGTTGGTTGGATGGTTGGTTGGATGGTTGGTTGGATGGATGGTTGGTTGGTTGGATGGTTGGTTGGATGGTTGGTTGGATGATTGGTTGGATGGTTGGATGGATGGATGGATGGATGGTTGGTTGGTTGGTTGGTTGGTTGGTTGGTTGGTTGGTTGGTTGGTTGGTTGGTTGGTTGGTTGGTTTGGTTGGTTGGATGGTTGGTTGGTTGGTTGGATGGTTGGTTGGATGGTTGGTTGGTTGGATGGTTGGTTGGTTGGATGGTTGGTTGGTTGGATGGTTGGTTGGATGGTTGCATGATTGGTTGGATGGTTGGTTGGTTGGATGGATGGTTGGATGGTTGCATGATTGGTTGGATGGTTGGTTGGATGGTTGGTTGGATGGTTGGTTGGATGGATGGTTGGTTGGATGGTTGGTTGGTTGGATAGTTGGTTGGTTGGATGGTTGGTTGGTTGGATGGTTGGTTGGATGGTTGGTTGGTTGGATGGTTGGTTGGTTGGATGGTTGGTTGGTTGGATGGTTGGTTGGTTGGATGGTTGGTTGGATGGTTGCATGATTGGTTGGATGGTTGGTTGGATGGTTGGTTGGTTGGATGGTTGGTTGGATGGTTGGTTGGATGGATGGTTGGTTGGATGGTTGGTTGGTTGGATGGTTGGTTGGATGGTTGGTTGGTTGGATAGTTGGTTGGTTGGATGGTTGGTTGGATGGTTGGTTGGATGGTTGCATGATTGGTTGGATGGTTGGTTGGATGATTGGTTGGATGGTTGGTTGGTTGGTTGGATGGTTGGTTGGTTGGATGGTTGGTTGGTTGGATGGTTGGTTGGATGGTTGCATGATTGGTTGGATGGTTGGTTGGATGGATGGTTGGATGGTTGGTTGGTTGGATGGTTGGTTGGATGGTTGGTTGGTTGGATGGTTGGATGGTTGGATGGTTGGTTGGTTGGATGGTTGGTTGGTTGGATGGTTGGTTGGTTGGATGGTTGGTTGGATGGATGATGGGTGGGTGTCGGGTTCTGTCTCTCTGTGTGTGTAAACGAGTAGACCCAGGTCCTGTAATGCCCCCTGGTGGTAATGTGGTGAGTGAGTCCGGTCTGGTCTGGTTCTGGTGCAGAGCCGCTCAGCCCCAGTCTGGACCCCGAGGCCTCCATGGAGGTGGAGACCTGCGACGTAAACTGCGACGGAGGTCAGAATTTGGATGAGCAGGACGAGCCGTCCACGCCCGAGGACAAGCTCTTCTTCATGGACGGTTCCCTGGGAGACGCAGAGAAAGACGACGAGACGGCCAGAGCCATCAGGTGAGATGGTCGCCTCCCATTGGTCAGCAGGAAGGAAACCCGCTCTGACAGGAAGTTGGCGTTCCTCCTACAGCCCGTCAACCAGCAGCAACATCCCTCTGATGAGAGTGGTGCAGTCGGTGAAACACACCAAGAGGAGGAGCTCCGCCGCCGTTAAGGAGGGCTGGATGGTCCACTACAGCAGCCGGGACAACCTGGTGAGCCCGCCGGGTATCTGGGCTCAGAACCAGAACCACGAGGTCTGGTTTTGGTTGTGAGCCCAGATCCCAGTCAGACCAGACAAACTTAAATCCCTCTGAAGTTCCTTCAACTCATAAATCCTCAAACGAGTAAATCTCCTCCCTCAGAAACGTTTAGACAGGAAGTGCTGAGGAAGGTGATGCTGTGTGTGTGTGTGTGTGTGTGTGGTGTGTGTGTGTGTGTGTGTGTGTGTGTGTGTGTGTGTGTGTGTGTGCAGAGGAAGAGGCACTACTGGAGGCTGGACACCAAGAGCCTGACTCTGTTCCAGAACGACAGCGGATCCAAGTTCTATCAGGTAGGACAGCGAGCAGACCCGTCTGCTGTCACCATGACGAACGCAGCCACTCCCTCACACCCTCAGGTTTACAAACTTCTGCTGGGATCTTCAGGGACAAGTGGAGCAGAAGGAAATGATTCCTGGCTCCCAACATTTTTACCAATCAAAATCTTAAAAGTGTGGAGTGCATTTATCTCGATCCAGATGTTCTACTGGTGAGTCAAAACCAGTAGAACCTGGTCAGGCTGCATCTCCAGCAGCACTCTGACTCATTTCATGACAAGAAAACATTACAAATATTTTCCTGATTCTGAACCTGAACAGAAGGAAAACTTGGTGGGGGGAAAACATGTTCCTGTCCTCTGCTTCTGCGCTGACTCGGCTCGGATTGTGTTCAGGAGGAATCTGAGGAACTCCTTTCAGCAGTGGATGGATCCAGTCAATAAATCTCAGGAGTTTCCTCGATGTGATGCCTGACCTTTGACCCTGCAGCTACCTCTTTGCTTTCATGAAGCGACCTGCTAGCCTGCAGCTCAGGTCTTTGCTGCCCCCCGCTGGCCGCAGGCTGTGCAGCAGGAGCATCCGGAGGGGTCCGAGCCCCCGCCGGGCGGACCGCCGCTCTGACTGCTTCAGGTTGGATGGAGGGATGAATCCTGTCCTCCTCTCAGGAACTGTCTCTCTCCCGGCAGGAAGTCCCTCTGTCCGAGATCCTGCGGGTGGAGGCGGCACAGGACTTCGGCCATCTTGCCCAGGGCAGCAGCCCGCACTGCTTCGAGATCATCACCGCCACCACGGTCTACTACGTCGGGGAGGACGCGGGCGGGCCGCCCCGCGACCCGGCGCCGGCCGCGTCCGGAGTGGGCCGGGCCGTGGGGCGCAGCTGGGAGAAGGCCATCAGGCAGGCGCTGATGCCCGTCACCCCCAAGGCCAGCGTCGGCGCCGGGCCGAGCAAGGACCACAGTGAGTTCCCAGAACCAAGTTAGCATGGTGGGGTATACTGGTCAGACTGATCAGGATTTGGAGCACGTTTGGCTGGACTCGGGTCTGGATCTGGTTAGACTGGATCTAGACTCATTAGTGGATCCAGATCCAGATTCCATCCAGGGTTTCAAACCAGACGTTGATGCTATTAATGTTGTGTTTTACTTTAAAAGCCGACATCATGACCTGATGGTTTCCAGACATGTTTAAAAAGCGAGTGGAGGAAAAGCTCTGCTGCATCAGGTTCTGGTTCCAGCAGAATCTCCTGGGCCCGTTTCAGTCAACATCCAGAACTTCCGCCTGCTTCCTGCTCAGCTTCCATTAGTGAAGCAGCAAAACTTCACACCGCTCCAGTTACCATGGAAAGCCAGTTTAGACTGTTGGGAAGTTTACTGGTTCCTGCAGTCAGAACCCGGTTCTGGTTCCGAGCACGAAACTTGGCCGAGGTTCTGACCCAGCGGCGTGAGCTGACCGGACCCCATCAGCCCGCCATCGACCGGCCCCCAGATTGAAATCAATGAGGGCCTGGAGCGCTCCGCTGTCAGGACAGATTAATGTCAGGAAGGGACAGGAAGTGCAGCACAGACACAGGAAGTGAGGTCAGGATGTCACAATAAAAGCCTGCTGGTTGCAGCTTGTAACCTCTTTGCTGTTTTCCAGAGGAACTCTCCATCAGCATATCCGTGTCGAACTCCCGGATACAGGAGAACGTGGTGAG
Source organism: Poeciliopsis prolifica (assembly GCF_027474105.1). Lineage (NCBI taxonomy): Eukaryota > Metazoa > Chordata > Actinopteri > Cyprinodontiformes > Poeciliidae > Poeciliopsis > Poeciliopsis prolifica. The sequence goes on along the minus strand of NW_026562469.1, from coordinate 375,553 downwards.
TCATTCTGTTGTTAGGTTCTGACCTGGTTCTGATGAACTGGACCCGGTTCTGACCCGGTCCCCAATTGCAGGACATCAGCTCGGTGTACCAGATCTTTGCCGATGAGGTTCTTGGCTCAGGACAGTTTGGGATCGTTTACGGAGGTGAGATATTCCAGCCGGCTGATAAACGTTCCAGAACCGACCTGACCCGATTCTGCCCATGTTGTGCAGGGAAACACAGGAAGACGGGCCGAGACGTGGCGATCAAGATCATCGATAAGATGCGGTTCCCCACCAAGCAGGAGAGCCAGCTCAGGAACGAGGTGGCCATCCTGCAGGTACGCCGCTCCACCACCGGGGGCGCCGTTCCTCTTAACCACTGCTGATCGAGGTCCGGTTCTGGTCCGTTTCCACAGAATCTCCACCACCCTGGCATCGTCAACCTGGACTGCATGTTTGAGACACCTGAGCAGGTGTTTGTTGTCATGGAGAAGCTCCATGGAGACATGCTGGAGATGATCTTATCCAGCGAGAAGAGCCGGCTACCAGAACGCCTCACCAAGTTCCTGGTGACGCAGGTGAGCAGAACCAGCAGAACCAGCAGAACCAGAATCATTCACAACCATCCTGCTGTTTGGAGCTGGATCATTCACACCAGGAAATCTCAAGCTAATTAATTAGTTTTAAATTAAATACTTAGCTGAACTTGAGCTAGCTAATGTTGGTTCGCTAAATAATTAGCTTCTAAAATAAATGTGGATCTCATCAGAAGCAACAGGTGAATCCGGTTCTGTTGAAGTCTCTGCCAACCCATTGTTCTAACCCAAACCAGTGGTTCTGACCCGGTTGTCTTCTCAGATCCTGGTGGCTCTCAGGCATCTCCACTTCAAGAACGTCGTCCACTGTGACCTAAAGCCCGAGAACGTTCTGCTGGCCTCGGCCGAGCCGTTTCCTCAGGTCAGAGCCGACCTGCCGCCGAGCGCCTCGGAACTCGGTTCTGCCGAGTTCTGAGAGCCAGGAATCCCACTGACTTCCCGTTCGCCGGCAGGTGAAGCTTTGCGACTTCGGCTTCGCCCGGATCATCGGGGAGAAGTCGTTCCGGCGCTCGGTGGTCGGCACGCCGGCGTACCTGGCGCCAGAGGTTCTGCGCAGTAAAGGCTACAACCGGTCGCTGGACATGTGGTCGGTGGGCGTGATCGTCTACGTCAGCCTGAGCGGGACGTTCCCCTTCAACGAGGACGAGGACATCAACGACCAGATCCAAAACGCTGCCTTCATGTACCCGCCCAACCCCTGGAAGGAGATCTCAGGTGAAGGTAGGTCACCTGGTCACCATGATTACAGTCCAGACCGAAAGTATCATTCTGATTCCATGAATGGAAAAACTTCCATAAAACTAAAACGATTTATTCCATTTTCTAGAATCATGTTATTGTTCCTAGGGTGGGTAGAGCGCCACCTGTACAGATGTGTTGTTAATAAATCAGCTCGAGGTGAGCTGATTGGTTCCTGACTGATTTCCTCTCCAACAGCCAAAGACCTGATCAATAACCTGCTGCAGGTGAAGATGAGGAAGCGCTTCAGTGTGGACAAGTCACTGAGTCACCCCTGGCTGCAGGTAACTAGCTGCTAGCTATAGTCCTGATGGGACCTGGCTGCAGGTAACTAGCTGCTAGCTATAGTCCTGATGGGACCTGGCTGCAGGTAACTAGCTGCTAGTTATAGTCCTGATGGGACCTGGCTGCAGGTAACTAGCTGCTAGCTATAGTCCTGATGGGACCTGGCTGCAGCATAACCTTCCTTGTTCTGCTCCTCTGATTACATCCGGTCCAATTTATTGAAAAATCAACATGGATTACTGCAGGTTAATCTGTCTCATAGTTCAGATAGATTATGGTCAATGAAACATTTATTCAGCAGTGGGCAGCGCTAACTAAAAAGCTAGTAATGCACACACCATAACCATTCATTCCGCTAAAGCGCTACACCAACAGAGTGTGTCGCTAACGCTAAGTATGTCCCCGTCTCGTCCCTGCAGGACTACCAGACGTGGTTGGACCTGCGGGAGTTCGAGACGCGGCGCGGCGAGCGCTACATCACCCATGAGAGCGATGACGCGCGCTGGGAGGAATACGCCGACGAGCGTGGGCTGCACTTCCCCACCCACTTCATTATGTCTCCCAACCTGGACGACATGGACGAGGACCCTTAGAGGAAGCGGTTACCATGACCTGCTGTCTCAAAGCAGCAGAGGCAACGCGAACCCTGGTTTTTTTTACCCGAGCGGGTCCAGCGATCAGGGCTTCTTCTCCTCTGCAACAGGCTGACATACAGGACTCAGCAGCGCCCCCTCAGGTTGCAGTAGGGAAAACAACACAGAATTTAATTTATCTTCAATTTTATTCTCAGAACCACTATTGACATTAACAGCTTCATCTAATAATCCATAATCAGAGGCTGCACTCTGCTGATTAACTTCCTGGATTAATCCAGCAACGCTTTCCTAATCCAAGGTTTTCACTTCCTGATTCAGCAGCAGAAAAAAACATCAGTTTCATTCAGATTTGAAGGAAAATCAGATTCTGTTTCAGGAAAAGCAGCAGCTGGTCCAGAATCAAAGCAGTTTGATGTGTAATTGGATCTGAACCGAGGTCAGAGGTCGAAGCTGATTTCTGCTTCCTCTTCCTCACTGACTGACGAAGACCTGAGAACTTTTCTACTTTTGTAGCAGAAAACCATTAAAGTTGAACTGGGAACACTGGTTTCAGTCTTTTGCAACCTTTACTTGACTTCTGTTCTGAACCCGGTTCTGATCCGGGTCAGGAGAAGCAGAGCTCGGAGAAGCCAGCCACAGGAAGTGGCGCGGGGCTCTTCCTGTCCAGTTTCAGCCCAGTGGGCGTAGGCGGGGCGGCGAGGCGGCCGGGCGCCAGCAGACACAGGAACAGGAAGCGCTCGCCCATGTGGGCGGGGCTCGTCAGCAGGTTGTAGCTCCAGATCAGCTGCTTCCTGCTGGACGGGTCGCTGCAGTTCCTCAGCAGAACCTGGACAGAACCAAGCAGAACCCACCTGCATGCTGAGGGTCAGAACCAGAACCCACCTGCATGCTGAGGGTCAGAACCAGAACCCACCTGCATGCGAGCGTCGCCGCCCATGTTCTTCAGGAACGCCCTCTGGCTGACGGGGCCCAGACAGGCCACGCCCCGTCCCGCCATGCGCCGCAGGAAGCTGAAGTCCACGTCGGCCGTCAGGTCGGCGCCACCGGGGTCCAAAAGGACGTCGTGCAACCGATGACCCTTGAAGCCCTGAAACAGGTCGCATGTTAGAACCGGACCCAGACCCGGACCCTGACCCGGACCCTGACCCGGCGGCCTACAGCGTACCCTGAACGTGTCGGTCTTGGTTCCGTCGTGGCCGTAGTCGCCGATCAGCGCCGCGCCTCCCTGCTGCTGGATCCGCCGGGCCAGCAGCTGGACGATGGCTCCGCCCTCTGGACACACCTCCACGTGGCTCCGCCCCTCGCCGGCCTGCGCACACAACCAGGAGCGGTAAGCCCCGCCCCCTGAGTGTCAGCTGACCCGCCGTCCGGCTCCTCACCTGGACCAGCGAGGACGAAGCGAGCGTCGGACCCGGAGACAGAACCAACCGCAGTCGGCACGGGTCGGCCGGGTCCAAATCCACCAAAACCTCCCGCCAACCTTTCTCTGTCCGCTGGGGACGGGGACAGGTGAGGACAGGTGAGGACAGGTGAGGGGTTAGAGCAGGGCAGGTGCGGCTGCAGGTCGCTCTCTCACCTGGAACTTGTGGACCGGCAGAGTGTCGAAGAACTCGTGGGCAACAAAGATACTGAAACCTGAAAGAAGAAAGAGAAATGCGTGGAGGTCAAAGGTCAGCCAGGCTAAGTGTTTGACACCAGCGCCACATCAGGGAAAAGCTGGCAGAAACCCGGTTCTGAACCGGTTCCCACCTGCAGGGACATCTTCCAGGCGGTGGTACCAGAACACCGGAACCCCGGCCGCCGTCTCCCCTCTCTGGTACGCCGGGCCGGCCGGGTCGGGCTCGCCGCTCGCCTCCTGGCCGCCGGTTCCGGTCAGCGACTCGGCTTGGACTCGACTCAGAACCGGACTCACCTCCACCAGGTGGACCGACACAGAGGCTCCGCCCACTACAGAGCGCAGCTGGCCAAACACCTGGAGAGACAACAGAACCAGCATCAACCAGCCAGGACCAACCAGAACCTCCGGAACCAGAGATTGGGTCTTACTCTGAGGACGTCTGCCATCAGGGAACCTTTCCCCGGGCCCAGTTCTACCAGCTGCAAGCGACGTGGCCGACCCGCCGCCATCCACTCACTGACCATCCACACACCCAGCAGCTGCACACCAGAACCGGGTCAGAACCAGTGCAGCTCCTCAGTGCACTCATTGTAATCATCATCGGGTTCTGAGGAGCAGTGACTGGCCGGGTTCTGATCTAAACAGACTCACCTCTCCAAACACCTGGCTGATCTCTGGAGACGTGATGAAGTCTCCCTCTGGTCCCAGCATCATCTTCCTCACGTAGTAACCCTGCAGGAAGGAGACGCGTTAAGCCCCGCCCCAAAGTGGAGACGCGTTAAGCCCCGCCCCAAAGTGGAGACGCGTTAAGCCCCGCCCCAAAGTGGAGACGCGTTAAGCCCCGCCCCAAAGTGGAGACGCGTTAAGCCCCGCCCCAAAGTGGAGACGCGTTAAGCCCCGCCCCAAAGTGGAGACGCGTTAAGCCCCGCCCCAAAGTGGAGACGCGTTAAGCCCCGCCCCAAAGTGGAGACGTGATAAGCCCCGCCCCCAGCCTGATGGGGAGACATACTGCCACTGGGTTGGTCAGAACCTCCCTCATGTACTCGGACACGGAGATGGGCCCGGTGGATCGGATCTTGGCGCTCAGGTGTTTGAGCATGGAGGGGCGGGACTTCCTGTCCTGAGCTGAGGAGCTGCACAGCGGCGCGGCCGGAGCACAGCGCCACCTTCCTGTCAAACACAGACATTCTGGAGTCAGTCTGGTCAGGAACACTGAGCAGAACCAAATAGGTTCTACTCTTATCCAGAGACAAAACCGACCGGTTCTGGTCCAAACATCTACCAAAAACTGGTGGATAGTTTAGTCCCTGAGATTTCAGAATTAAATTTCTTGTTTTATTTATGGATAAATAAACTAAATGTTTCCAGTTTGAAATGTTCGTGAGGATTGAAACGTGCTGACCTTTCAGAATGAGGTCATGATTATTATTGTAATAGCTGGTAAACAGCACTATGAATGGTATCATCATAATCTGTGACGTCATGAGCTGAATGCTGAAGAAGCCCAGGTGAGGCTTCTGGATTAAGATGAACCGGGTTCAGAACCAGGTCAGTTTGCCCAGATGTTCTGATTCTGTGCTGAACCTGCCAGGTGTTTCAGCTTCAGGTGTCCCGTGGATCTGTGAGTGTGTGAGGTTCTGGTGGGTCTACCTGTGTCAGGTGTCACTGAGCCGGTCCGAAAGGCTGCGCGGTGACTGAAGGCTCTACTGAGCAGCTGCTGACAGACCTTCATCCTCGTTTCGCCGGTGTGCGTCACTTCCTGCAGCCGCTCTGGAGCAACCCTGCTGCCATTAGCTAATCTGCATAGCGGTGGGTTAATGTCCGGGTTAAAACCAAACTAGATTCAGAGTAAAAGCTGCGGCTTTCCTATCGGCTGTTAAAGGTCAGTCATCTGCCTGGAAAGGTTACAGGTCACCAGAGAGGATCAAAAAGGCACCGAGTCCTCCTGAAGTTGGCACAGCTAAAGCTAACAGCGGCGGCTCTGCCGTTTACCGGAACTGGTTATGGTCCGACAGCGCCACTTGCTGCTGGGGAGGATAACTACATTAAACTTATTCGTACGGACAGGAAAAGGATAAAACGCTAAATCAGTAATAATAATAATCTGTATTTCATTTCTGTTTTATTTGTAACGGCTCTGAAGGATTGAGCAGACAGGAATCTCCTGTTTTTTGTGTTGAAAGGAACTTCCTGTTAAGAGAAAACTAACCTCCAGGTTTGACCTCTGTTAGTTCATGTCATGTCTCAGGAACCAGTCGCTTGAAAGCTCACAACTCTGATCAATCCAGTTAAATAGATTCTGGATTATTCAGCTGTTCGGAACAGGCTGAGGATCAATCAGATTCTCAAAATACTGCTCCATTTCCCATCGTCCTGCATCCATCTGCCTGGATGTGACCATCCATGACTGCATGGTCACTAAAGTCACTAAGCACTTTGTACTACCTTGTTGCTGAAAATGTATAAAATTACCTTCACTGTTATCGTTCAAACGGATGATTTCCTGTCTTTGCAGTCACGTGTCCAGCTGAGAGGACTGGTCGCCCTAAAGCATCTGAGATTTCCATTGAGACGTTCTGCATTGATCCCAGAGTGATCAATAAATGAGACTAAACTGCCACCAGTGCAGCTTGATGAAGAAACTTTAAAGACAGAAAAACTGAAGAAATATAAATAGAAACAAACTTTATTGATTCAGCATGTAGGAAAAATACTAAAAACAGAAAATGAAGCCAAGCAGCTGAGATGGTATAACGAGAAATTATAATCTGGATTAGAAGACAGAAGCCTGCTAATCCTGATGCTAACCTGCTAAACTTTCAGGTTAGCAGCATGACCTTCATGCTGCCACTGCCATGAAGATCAGAAAAAACCCTGGGAATGTTCCGAACCGCTGAGGCTGCAGGTTTCCTCCATTCAGACTGTGCTGGTCCAGTCAGAGCAGATCTGGTTCTGACCTGCTGCAGGTTCCTACTCCATCTGGACTCAGTTCTGATCCAGTCTGGATTCTCCTGGTCTTCACCAAACTGGACCAGAACCTCAGCGGTTCTGCATGGCGTCCGTCTGATTTGATCAGAACAGCCAGGAGTTGTGGTGATAGCTTCAGCGAAAAGGTTCTGGATCGGTCCACACATCAGTGTTCTGCTTGTCAGAACCAGTCCTGTTACCCAGAACTGTTCAGAATCGATTCAGAATTCAGACCCAGACATCAGATCTTTATTTCCAGCTTTAATAAATTTACATTTAAGTTACAGCTTCGGTTATTTCTCGCCTTTTGGCCGTTTTACAACGTTTCTGCTTCAGGTTTGAGTTTCAGTGGTTCTGGAGCCTCCTGGGCCCTCGGACCGGACCAGACCCGATTCCACCAGAGCCATGGAGCTGGTTCTGGACTGATCTGGACCAACAGAAAAGGACACGGAGTCCAAAGTGACAGAAAACAACTTTATTGAGTCCGGCGCATTACAGCTGGAATTCTGGGAATTCAAACACGACGTCTTTCCCCGTCAGCTTCTTGTAGACTCCAGAGAACGTCTCACCTGCACAGAGGTCAGAGGTCAGAGCAGAAGCTGGTCTCAAACTAAAATAATTATATGAATTGAAATATTTTTCTAGTTATATGAGCGCCCTCTGGTGGACTAACATCTTTATGATCATAATCATTTAGGAGATCAACTAAAGGTATTTTCAGGTGGAAAACACTAATTATTATTTTGTTTCTTATCCACCTGCACATTTTAACTTAATCTTAGTTTTTCAGAAACTTCTGGAAAAATGCAGTTAAATTTTATCTTTATTTCTTGTTCTCTTTAATCCTGAACTATTTTCACGGCTGAGATGAATCACAGTAATAAACCTCCACACAGAACCAGAGCGTTGTGTGTCCTGCATGGTTTGTCTCCCCAGTAACGGCCCAAAGGACTCTGGGAAGGCGTAGGAATATGCAGGACGCTCGCCGCGCCGGCGGCCGGGGGCGGAGCTTATTGTCCGACAACGTGGAACGGGATTGGACGTCACGGCTCAGAGCTGCGCTCCCATTGGCCACCAGGACAGAGCTGGAGGCCACGCCCCCAGGTGTCCATGTCGGGAACTGATGGTTGCTATAGTTACCGGCAGATTAACATGGATCCAAAGCTGCAGGGAAGTTTTCAGATAAACGCCTCGTTTTACGTTCACGGATACGAAGGTGAGTTTTACATTAGCTTTAGCTTAAGCTAGACGACATTTTTCTTGTAAATTGTGCTATTTACGTATCTAAACATACATAAACATATATGTGGCCACATGAAGACAGAATTAGAACCCAGTTTGATTCCTGAAACATTTCACAACTAGAATCAGAACCCGGCTGGCCCGGTTCTGGTGCCGTCTCAACAGAATCACTCACTTTGTGTTCCACGTTGTTCTGCTGGGCCTTGTCCAGGTGGACCTTGATGAGCCGGCTGCTGTCCAGCTTGACCCGGATCCGCTTCCCGACGATCTCACTGGGGAACACCAAGTCCTCCAAGATGGCGTCATGGACAGAGGTCAAAGTTCGACTGGATGGACAAAGGGGAAGTTTATTATTTTTTAATCATGTTCATTCTTTAAGAAATGTCACAAATTCAGACTAAATACCTAGCTTAATTAGCTTGAAGCTAATTAGCTTGCTTGCTAAGTATTTAAGCTTGACAGTTAGCTTGCCAACAGCATATTCAATAATTATTGACACAATACAAAATGATGACATCATTCTGACATCACAAATAACTTCTGTGTCCTGCATGGTTTGTCTCCCCAGTAACGGCCCAAAGGACTCTGGGAAGGCGTAGGAATATGCAGGACGCTCGCCGCGCCGGCAGCCGGGGGCGGAGCTTACTGTCTGACAACGTGGAACGGGATTGGACGTCACGGCTCAGAGCTGCGCTCCCATTGGCCACCAGGACAGAGCTGGAGGCCACGCCCCCAGGTGTCCATGTCGGGAAACAGATCTTTAAATGTGAGAAAATGTTCCTGAACATTTAAATCCACCGGGCCAGGGTTCTGACCAATCACACGGCTTCCTGCTGATGACATCATCATTACCCTCTCCGGTTCCTTCCTGACAGCAGAATCAATTGGGTCGAGCCACTGAACTGTGAAGGTCCAAACCCTGACCTTTGACCCTTCCATGTTCGGCTCCTCAGGAGTTCTGTAGAACCACTACAGAACCTCTGATCTAAACAGAACTGGTTCCGGTTCTACTGATTCTCCAGTAGCTCCAGACCTGCGAATCAGAACCGGTTCTGGTCCACTCACCTCCTGGGACGCTTCTGCTTATTCTTGGTGCGACTTTTCCTGGTGGGTTTGGGAAGAATCCTCCTCTGGAAACAAACAGCAGTAATCAATACCTGATCAGAGCAGCAGAACCTGGACCGGATCCACACAGAACCAGAGCGTTGTGTGTCCTGCATGGTTTGTCTCCCCAGTAACGGCCCAAAGGACTCTGGGAAGGCGTAGGAATATGCAGGACGCTCGCCGCGCCGGCCGACCCGCAGCCGGGGGCGGAGCTTACTGTCCGACAACGTGGAATGGGATTGGACGTCACGGCTCAGAGCTGCGCTCCCATTGGCCACCAGGACAGAGCTGGAGGCCACGCCCCCAGGTGTCCATGTCGGATCACTGGACCTGCACCAGTTCATACTGGGAATATTGACACATAAACAGGAAATGTGAAACGTCCAGATCAGAAACTGGGAGCCTCTGGTACAGAGGAACAGGAAGAACCACGACGTGACGCAGACATCAACCTTTGTGACAACAACCACGTTTAGATTCAATTATGATAAATAATGAAGACGTGATCCATAGGAGGTTCCCAGGTTCACGCAGCAAACCACACAAAAACGCTCAAGAACCAGCGACCTGGCAGAACCAGCAACCTGGCAGAACCGGTTGACCCGCACACGGTAGAGCTCAGACGGGATCCAAACAGTCGCTCTTAGATCTACAGGAGGATCAAACTCCCTCACTCGCCTTCAGCTGGCAGGAAAACTAAGCAAACTGACCAATGAGATCCAGGTTTTCCATCCCACAGACTCACTTCCTGTTGTTAGATCATAAACTATCCAAAAGCTATTTTCTTCTTTTACTTACAGGAAAAGAATCAGATTCGGGCGCATAATTCTGCTGCACAGGAAACTAGAACAGACTTTAGGTATTTATTCAAATTTGTCTGTTATTAAATTCACCTGATCTATGTTGAATTTATTGCCAGATAATTTTTCACTTTAAGGCATAAATGTTAAGAGCCAATCCAGGTGATCGGTATCGGCAGCAAAGAACCTGATTGGAGCATCGCTGGTATTGATGATCAGCAGATTTACGGCTGCTATTGACTTTTAGATAAGAAAATATTTTATCTAATGAACTATTTAAAATGTTTATTTGTAGTTTTATGAATTTCAAATGCATAAAAAATCTGAATTAGTTAAATGAAAATATTTTTCATTCTGTCAGAATAAATCGATCAGTTCATGTTAGTTACAGAACCGGGTCTGGAACTCAACCTGACAGGTTCCCAACCTCTGACCTCTCACCTGTGCAATGAAGACGACATGCTTCCCGCTGAACTTCTTCTCCAGCTCCCGGACCAGGCGGACCTGGATCTTCTGGAAGGACTTGAGCTGAGGAACCGGGACGAAGATGATGATGGCTTTGCGGCTGCCGCCCACCTCGATCTCCTGCAACACAGAGGAACGCGCCATCAGCGCCGCGTCCACAACACGGAGCGGATCCAGATCCACACAGAACCAGAGCGTTGTGTGTCCTGCATGGTTTGTCTCCCCAGTAACGGCCCAAAGGACTCTGGGAAGGCGTAGGAATATGCAGGACGCTCGCCGCGCCGGCCGACCCGCAGCCGGGGGCGGAGCTTACTGTCCGACAACGTGGAACGGGATTGGACGTCACGGCTCAGAGCTGCGCTCCCATTGGCCACCAGGACAGAGCTGGAGGCCACGCCCCCAGGTGTCCATGTCGGGAAAACGTTCAGCAGAATCCCACCTTAGCTGCAGTGATGTGCAGTTCCCTCAGCTGGGCCTTCAGGTCAGAGTTCATCTCCAGCTCCAGCAGAGCCTAGATGAGAACGAGCCGGGTCAGCAGGCGAACAGAACCGGCACCAAGATGACCGACTGATGGCTCTTACCTGGGAGATTCCAGACTCAAACTCATCAGGCTTCTCGCCGTTCGGCTTCACTATCTTAGCGCTGGTACTGAACATGGCCTTAGTCTCTGCACAGACAGAGGTTAGAGGTCATTTCATCACATATGTAAAGAGGAACAGCAAAAGATGTGTTGCTAGGGGATTTCAAGCTGTTAGCATTTGACTTATCACACAGAACTCAGTCAGACCCTCTTATGATTCGCTGTAACACTGACTGCTACCAGAAACCCTTCTTGCTCACAGCATCAACATTCACAATTCTCTAAAGAAACTTGGATGATTTAAGTTTCATTAAATAAGTCTTTTTTTAATAAAATCTGACTCAGGAACGTCTAAACTGGTTCCAGATTAACCGGTGAACTGGTCCCAGTTACTGAACTCCAAGTAAACTGGTTTGAAATGGTTCCAGTTCTCCTACTGCTGCGACCTAACCGCTCAACTGGTCCCAGCTCGGAGGTTCTACAATTTACTAGTTAATTCCCAGTTTATTTCCAGCAGTAGCTGACTGAACACACGCTCGGCCTAGCTTCTCCCGCTAACAGTCCCTCCGCTACTACGCTGTAAATACTCCTCTAACGAAACCATCCACTGCTGCAAACATCTCAATCTGAGGTATCAGACTCCATATGGGAGGTTCCTGTTGTTGAAGCGCCAACAAAACAGCTTTAAAGAACATTTAAGATCAGAAAACTGATGTGCTGTGAATAACACGACTAACCTGTGTCAGCGACGGCCAAGGAAGAGACCGGAACATCGCGAGACTTGAATTAATCCAATCGCGTTGCTGATCATTAACATCGCGAGAATCAGATATGCACGCCGTTGTTAAGTTAAGATATCGCGAGAGTAGAATTTGTGGCGTTGTTGCTGTTAATTGTCGGGTTTACAGTCAACTTCACCACGTTTAGGCCCCAAAATGATTCTCTGCTGGTTCCGCTGATGTTCCGGCTTTGGACTCCGGTCCGGACAGTTCTCAAGAGGTTCTGCAGCGCTTCAGACATGCCGAACCCGAGAGGAAAGTTCTTCTACGCTGTCAGGAAGGGAGTGAAACCCGGAGTGTACGGGTCATGGTGAGGTTCATCCGGTGTCCTGACTATCAGCTACCTCGTCAGGTTTTCTTACCGTAGGATGAAACTTTTAACTAATTATGGATAGGAGCAAGGTTTATTCTGACGTCATAATAATCCAGAACCAGGTGGTTCTGGGTATTTTCTCAGGCTCTTGCTTTCGGAACCCCTGGTTAGTATTAACGCCTCAGCAGCCGCGTTTCATTATTCTGTCAGTTAAAATTAATTTATTTAAAATATTTAGATCAAAAGTGAAGCTTACATTGTTTGCGTTTATTTCTTGCAGACGGATATATTTAAATTAGTTGATTCTCTTACAGTAAACGGAAACGCAGCATTTAGTTAAAATAGTCAGACAAAGAAAAACTAATGTTATGCAGAAATATTGTTTTATGGTCAAAACAGTCGTGGAGGAACTGAGCATAGCAGGAAATAGTCAATATTGTTCACGGAGTAGTATATGAGTAGAAGTTTAGTAGAAGGAAAAACTAGCAGTGAGTGGGCTTTGATTGGACAGAACACAGGAAATCCTCCAACAGTGGAAGAAGACAGACAGAAAATGTTAAATCCAAAAGGTTCTGAAGATTTCACCGGTTTAGAACAAGAACATTCTAGAAAGAGTTCTGAAGAAATGTTGTGCTTAAATCCTGATGACTTTCCTGGTTCTGGTCGTTCTTCCAGGGAAGAGTGTAAGATCCAGGTGGACAAGTTTCCAGCTGCGTTGTTTAAGAAGTTTGGATCAGAACGAGATGCCTGGGCGTTCTTCAGAGGAGAAGACCCGTCTGCAGTTCCGGGCCACAGCACAGGTGAGCCGGTCCAGACAGGCGAGGAACTAAAGGTTCTGCCTCTAGGACCTCTAGGAAACAGCAGGTTTGTTCTGAATAATTCTGGTAGGAACATCTGGGCCAATCAGACGGATATCGGACCTGCAATGAAAGAAACACAATCCCTGTGTTTTCATCAGAACCTCTGCTGCAGCGTTTTGGATAAGCCCAAACCTTTTAGCAGAACTGGACCTGATTCCTGTGGAACGGTTCTGTTCCTGATTGCAGTTCTGTCTCCCATCAGGGACCCGGCCTGGAGAGACAGACGTCTCTCTGCTGCCCAGACGGGGCCCAGAGCCGGTGGAATGCATCCCGCTAGGAAAGAAGAGGCCCCGCCCAGAGGAGGGGGCGGAGCTTCAGCCTAAACGAGCCAAGCCTAAACGAGCCAAGCCATCAGAGAGCCTGTTAGCAGGAAGCAGTGATGGATTCACCTACATGGGTATGATGACGACGATAGAGCTTCATCCTGAGTGGTGGCCTCCAGTCCTGAAGCACTAATCATTAATTTGATGGAGCTAATGCTAATGCGCTATACTAACATGGTGTAAAGTGGAAGCTATAGATGAAGCGCCATGTCAACGTTTTATTTAGTGGAAGATGGAGCTAAAATGCTAACTTCAGCCATATTGACACCCAGCAGGTGTGCTGCAGGACCATGCTACCCTGGACAGAATCAAATTATTCACAGTTCAAAACCAAAACTTCAACATGGAACTTTTGAACTTTTTTCAACTGGAAGTGATAAAAATATGCAAACTAAATTATTACTATGGAGTTCATCAGAAACAAAAATATAGGGGAAACTAAGTACACTAAAATTTTCGAAGTTAGCAAAAGCGCTAAATGCTAAAAATAAGCTCTGCTATAAGTAGAACGGTGGCCACTCCCAAACTGACCTCTGACCTGCTGCTGACCCTCCAGGTGATGCGGTGGTGGTGTACACCGACGGCTGCTGCTCAGCCAACGGGCGGGACCGGGCCCGGGCTGGGATCGGGGTGTACTGGGGCCGGAACCACCCATTGTGAGTCCACACACACCAACACACCCTCAACTAGCTGCTGCTGGCACTGACGCTGTGAGGAAGTAACCAGCTGCTGCCTCTTGGCCAGAAATGTTGCAGAGCGGCTGCAGGGGCGGCAGACCAATCAGAGAGCAGAGATTCAGGTGAGACCCGCCCATCACATCCCACCTCAGAATCACTGTCCAATCAACGCGAGACCAGTACTACTTTATAAACGGTTGGAACCCAATTAGTCAGAATGAACTGGTTCTGATCCAGTGCCCTCTAGTGGCTCAACTGCTGTAGTGCAGCCAAATCCTTTTATTTCTTCTTGTTTCATTTATTTCATCAAAAATAATTAATACAATTCTAACACAAACTTAAATGCTAAACAAAATGAAAATTTGAAAAAAAACCAACTGTATGAAATTACTCTGCGCGTTCACCAGTACTGTCAGTTGACTTGTTTAATGACTCGTTAGTGACTCGTTAGTGATTGGTAGCTGTTTAATGACTCGTTAGTGACTCGTTAGTGATTGGTAGCTGTTTAATGACTCGTTAGTGACTCGTTAGTGACTGGTAGCTGTTTAATGACTCGTTAGTGACTCGTTAGTGACTGGTAGCTGTTTAATGACTCGTTAGTGACTCGTTAGTGATTGGTAGCTGTTTAATGACTTGTTAGTGACTCGTTAGTGATTGGTAGCTGTTTAATGACTCGTTAGTGACTGGTAGCTGTTTAATGACTCGTTAGTGACTCGTTAGTGATTGGTAGCTGTTTAATGACTTGTTAGTGACTCGTTAGTGATTGGTAGCTGTTTAATGACTCGTTAGTGACTCGTTAGTGACTGGTAGCTGTTTAATGACTCGTTAGTGACTCGTTAGTGACTGGTAGCTGTTTAATGACTCGTTAGTGACTGGTTAGTGTTTAATGACTCGTTAGTGATTGGTAGCTGTTTAATGACTTGTTAGTGACTCGTTAGTGATTGGTAGCTGTTTAATGACTCGTTAGTGACTCGTTAGTGACTGGTAGCTGTTTAATGACTCGTTAGTGACTCGTTAGTGATTGGTAGCTGTTTAATGACTCGTTAGTGACTGGTAGCTGTTTAATGACTCGTTAGTAACTCGTTAGTGATTGGTAGCTGTTTAATGACTCGTTAGTGACTGGTAGCTGTTTAATGACTCGTTAGTGACTCGTTAGTGATTGGTAGCTGTTTAATGACTCGTTAGTGACTGGTAGCTGTTTAATGACTCGTTAGTGACTCGTTAGTGACTGGTTGTTTAATGACTCGTTAGTGACTCGTTAGTGACTGGTAGCTGTTTAATGACTCGTTAGTGACTCGTTAGTGACTGGTAGCTGTCTAATGACTCGTTAGTGACTCGTTAGTGACTGGTAGCTGTTTAATGGCTTGTTAGTGACTCGTTAGTGACTGGTAGCTGTTTAATGACTCGTTAGTGACTCGTTAGTGACTGGTAGCTGTTTAATGACTCGTTAGTGACTCGTTAGTGACTGGTAGCTGTTTAATGACTCGTTAGTGACTCGTTAGTGACTGGTAGCTGTTTAATGGCTTGTTAGTGACTCGTTAGTGACTGGTAGCTGTTTAATGGCTTGTTAGTGACTCGTTAGTGACTGGTAGCTGTTTAATGACTCGTTAGTGACTCGTTAGTGACTGGTAGCTGTTTAATGACTCGTTAGTGACTCGTTAGTGACTGGTAGCTGTTTAATGACTCGTTAGTGACTCGTTAGTGACTGGTAGCTGTTTAATGACTCGTTAGTGACTCGTTAGTGACTGGTAGCTGTTTAATGACTCGTTAGTGACTGGTTAGTGTTTAATGACTCGTTAGTGATTGGTAGCTGTTTAATGACTCGTTAGTGACTGGTAGCTGTTTAATGACTCGTTAGTGATTGGTAGCTGTTTAATGACTCGTTAGTGACTGGTAGCTGTTTAATGACACGTTAGTGACTCGTTAGTGATTGGTAGCTGTTTAATGACTCGTTAGTGACTGGTAGCTGTTTAATGACTCTTTAGTGACTCGTTAGTGACTGGTAGCGACTGGTAGCTGTTTAATGACTTGTTAGTGACTCGTTAGTTGTTTAGTGACTCGTTAGTGACTGGTAGCTGTTTAATGACTCTTTAGTGACTCGTTAGTGATTGGTAGCTGTTTAATGACTCGTTAGTGACTGGTTAGTGTTTAATGACTCGTTAGTGATTGGTAGATGTTTAATGACTCGTTAGTGACTCGTTGGTGACTGGTAGCTGTTTAATGACTCGTTAGTGACTCGTTAGTGATTGGTAGCTGTTTAATGACTCGTTAGTGACTGGTAGCTGTTTAATGACTCGTTAGTGACTCGTTAGTGATTGGTAGCTGTTTAATGACTCGTTAGTGACTGGTAGCTGTTTAATGACTCGTTAGTGACTTGTTAGTGACTGGTAGCTGTTTAATGACTCGTTAGTGACTCGTTAGTGACTGGTAGCTGTTTAATGACTCGTTAGTGACTCGTTAGTGACTGGTAGCTGTTTAATGACTCGTTAGTGACTGGTAGCTGTTTAATGGCTTGTTAGTGACTCGTTAGTGACTGGTAGCTGTTTAATGACTCGTTAGTGACTCGTTAGTGACTGGTAGCTGTTTAATGACTCGTTAGTGACTCGTTAGTGACTGGTAGCTGTTTAATGACTCGTTAGTGACTCGTTAGTGACTGGTAGCTGTTTAATGGCTTGTTAGTGACTCGTTAGTGACTGGTAGCTGTTTAATGGCTTGTTAGTGACTCGTTAGTGACTGGTAGCTGTTTAATGACTCGTTAGTGACTCGTTAGTGACTGGTAGCTGTTTAATGACTCGTTAGTGACTCGTTAGTGACTGGTAGCTGTTTAATGACTCGTTAGTGACTCGTTAGTGACTGGTAGCTGTTTAATGACTCGTTAGTGACTCGTTAGTGACTGGTAGCTGTTTAATGACTCGTTAGTGACTCGTTAGTGACTGGTAGCTGTTTAATGACTCGTTAGTGACTGGTAGCTGTTAATGACTCGTTAGTGATTGGTAGCTGTTTAATGACTCGTTAGTGACTGGTAGCTGTTTAATGACACGTTAGTGACTCGTTAGTGATTGGTAGCTGTTTAATGACTCGTTAGTGACTGGTAGCTGTTTAATGACTCGTTAGTGACTGGTAGCTGTTTAATGACTTGTTAGTGACTCGTTAGTTGTTTAGTGACTCGTTAGTGACTGGTAGCTGTTTAATGACTCGTTAGTGACTCGTTAGTGACTTGTTAGTGACTGGTAGCTGTTTAATGACTCGTTAGTGACTGGTAGCTGTTTAATGACTCGTTAGTGACTGGTAGCTGTTTAATGACTTGTTAGTGACTCGTTAGTTGTTTAGTGACTCGTTAGTGATTGGTAGCTGTTTAATGACTCGTTAGTGACTGGTAGCTGTTTAATGACTCGTTAGTGACTCGTTAGTGACTGGTAGCTGTTTAATGACTCGTTAGTGACTGGTAGCTGTTTAATGACTCGTTAGTGATTGGTAGCTGTTTAATGACTCGTTAGTGACTGGTAGCTGTTTAATGACACGTTAGTGACTCGTTAGTGATTGGTAGCTGTTTAATGACTCGTTAGTGACTGGTAGCTTTAATGACTCTTTAGTGACTCAATAGTGACTGGTAGCGACTGGTAGCTGTTTAATGACTTGTTAGTGACTCGTTAGTTGTTTAGTGACTCGTTAGTGACTGGTAGCTGTTTAATGACTCCTTAGTGACTTGTTAGTGATGGGTAGCTGTTTAATGACTCGTTAGTGACTGGTAGCTGTTTAATGACTCGTTAGTGACTTGTAGCTGTTCAATGACTCGTTAGTGACTCGTTAGTGATTGGTAGCTGTTTAATGACTCTTTAGTGACTCGTTAGTGATTGGTAGCTGTTTAATGACTCGTTAGTGACTGGTAGCTGTTTAATGACTCGTTAGTGACTGGTAGCTGTTTAATGACTCGTTAGTGACTCGTTAGTTGTTTAGTGACTCGTTAGTGACTGGTAGCTGTTTAATGACTCTTTAGTGACTCGTTAGTGACTGGTAGCGACTGGTAGCTGTTTAATGACTTGTTAGTGACTCGTTAGTTGTTTAGTGACTCGTTAGTGACTGGTAGCTGTTTAATGACTCCTTAGTGACTCGTTAGTGATTGGTAGCTGTTTAATGACTCGTTAGTGACTTGTTAGTGACTGGTAGCTGTTTAATGACTCGTTAGTGACTTGTAGCTGTTCAATGACTCGTTAGTGACTCGTTAGTGATTGGTAGCTGTTTAATGACTCGTTAGTGACTCGTTAGTGATTGGTAGCTGTTTAATGACTCGTTAGTGACTCGTTAGTGACTGGTAGCTGTTTAATGACTCTTTAGTGACTCGTTAGTGACTGGTAGCGACTGGTAGCTGTTTAATGACTTGTTAGTGACTCGTTAGTTGTTTAGTGACTCGTTAGTGACTGGTAGCTGTTTAATGACTCCTTAGTGACTCGTTAGTGATTGGTAGCTATTTAATGACTCGAACGTGACTTGTTAGTGACTGGTAGCTGTTTAATGACTCGTTAGTGACTTGTAGCTGTTCAATGACTCGTTAGTGACTCGTTAGTGATTGGTAGCTGTTTAATGACTCGTTAGTGACTCGTTAGTGACTGGTAGCTGTTTAATGACTCTTTAGTGACTCGTTAGTGACTGGTAGCGACTGGTAGCTGTTTAATGACTTGTTAGTGACTCGTTAGTTGTTTAGTGACTCGTTAGTGACTGGTAGCTGTTTAATGACTCCTTAGTGACTTGTTAGTGATGGGTAGCTGTTTAATGACTCGTTAGTGACTCGTTAGTGACTGGTAGCTGTTTAATGACTCCTTAGTGACTTGTTAGTGATGGGTAGCTGTTTAATGACTCGTTAGTGACTGGTAGCTGTTTAATGACTCTTTAGTGACTCGTTAGTGACTGGTAGCTGTTTAATGACTTGTTAGTGACTCGTTAGTTGTTTAGTGACTCGTTAGTGACTGGTAGCTGTTTAATGACTCCTTAGTGACTTGTTAGTGATGGGTAGCTGTTTAATGACTCGTTAGTGACTCGTTAGTGATTGGTAGCTGTTTAATGACTCGTTAGTGACTCGTTAGTGATTGGTAGCTGTTTAATGACTCGTTAGTGACTGGTAGCTGTTTAATGACTCTTTAGTGACTCGTTAGTGACTGGTAGCGACTGGTAGCTGTTTAATGACTTGTTAGTGACTTGTAGCTGTTCAATGACTCGTTAGGACTCGTTAGTGATTGGTAGCTGTTTAATGACTCGTTAGTGACTCATTAGTGATTGGTAGCTGTTTAATGACTCGTTAGTGACTGGTAGCTGTTTAATGACTCTTTAGTGACTCGTTAGTGACTGGTAGCGACTGGTAGCTGTTTAATGACTTGTTAGTGACTCGTTAGTGACTGGTAGCTGTTTAATGACTCCTTAGTGACTCGTTAGTGATTGGTAGCTGTTTAATGACTCGTTAGTGACTCGTTAGTGATTGGTAGCTGTTTAATGACACGTTAGTGACTGGTAGCTGTTTAATGACTCATTAGTGACTCGTTAGTGACTGGTAGCTGTTTAATGACTCGTTAGTGACTCGTTAGTGACTGGTAGCTGTTTAATGGCTTGTTAGTGACTCGTTAGTGACTGGTAGCTGTTTAATGACTCATTAGTGACTCGTTAGTGACTGGTAGCTGTTTAATGACTCCTTAGTGACTCGTTAGTGACTGGTAGCTGTTTAATGACTCCTTAGTGACTCGTTAGTGACTGGTAGCTGTTTAATGACTCGTTAGTGACTGGTAGCTGTTTAATGACTTGTTAGTGACTCGTTAATGACTGGTAGCTGTTTAATGACTCGTTAGTGACTGGTAGCTGTTTAATGACTCGTTAGTGACTCGTTATTGACTGGTAGCTGTTTAATGACTCGTTAGTGACTGGTAGCTGTTTAATGACTCGTTAGTGACTCGTTAGTGACTGGTAGCTGTTTAATGACTCGTTAGTGACTCGTTAGTGACTGGTAGCTGTTTAATGACTCGTTAGTGACTCGTTAGTGACTGGTAGCTGTTTAATGACTCGTTAGTGACTGGTAGCTGTTTAATGACTCGTTAGTGACTCGTTAGTGACTGGTAGCTGTTTAATGACTCGTTAGTGACTGGTAGCTGTTTAATGACTCGTTAGTGACTCGTTAGTGACTGGTAGCTGTTTAATGACTCGTTAGTGACTGGTAGCTGTTTAATGACTCGTTAGTGACTCGTTAGTGATTGGTAGCTGTTTAATGACTCGTTAGTGATTGGTAGCTGTTTAATGACTCGTTAGTGACTCGTTAGTGACTGGTAGCTGTTTAATGACTCGTTAGTGACTTGTAGCTGTTCAATGACTCGTTAGTGACTCGTTAGTGACTGGTAGCTGTTTAATGACTCGTTAGTGACTCGTTAGTGATTGGTAGCTGTTTAATGACTCGTTAGTGACTCGTTAGTGATTGGTAGCTGTTTAATGACTCGTTAGTGACTGGTAGCTGTTCAATGACTCGTTAGTGACTCGTTAGTGACTGGTAGCTGTTTAATGACTTGTTAGTGACTGGTAGCTGTTTAATGACTCGTTAGTGACTGGTAGCTGTTTAATGACTCGTTAGTGACTCGTTAGTGACTGGTAGCTGTTTAATGACTCGTTAGTGACTCGTTAGTGACTGGTAGCTGTTTAATAACTCGTTAGTGACTCGTTAGTGATTGGTAGCTGTTTAATGACTCGTTAGTGACTGGTAGGTGTTTAATGACTCGTTAGTGACTCGTTAGTGACTGGTAGCTGTTTAATAACTCGTTAGTGACTCGTTAGTGACTGGTAGCTGTTTAATGACTCGTTAGTGACTCGTTAGTGACTGGTAGGTGTTTAATGACTCGTTAGTGACTCGTTAGTGATTGGTAGCTGTTTAATGACTGGTTAGTGACTCGTTAGTGACTGGTAGCTGTTTAATGACTTGTTAGTGACTGGTAGCTGTTTAATGACTTGTTAGTGACTGGTAGCTGTTTAATGACTCGTTAGTGACTGGTAGGTGTTTAATGACTCGTTAGTGACTCGTTAGTGATTGGTAGCTGTTTAATGACTCGTTAGTGACTCGTTAGTGATTGGTAGCTGTTTAATGACTCGTTAGTGACTGGTAGCTGTTCAATGACTAGTTAGTGACTCGTTAGTGATTGGTAGCTGTTTAATGACTCGTTAGTGACTGGTAGCTGTTTAATGACTCGTTAGTGACTGGTAGCTGTTCAATGACTAGTTAGTGACTCGTTAGTGATTGGTAGCTGTTTAATGACTCGTTAGTGACTGGTAGCTGTTTAATGACTCGTTAGTGACTCGTTAGTGACTGGTAGCTGTTTAATGACTCGTTAGTGACTGGTAGCTGTTTAATGACTTGTTATTGACTCGTTAGTGACTTGTAGCTGTTTAATGACTCGTTAGTGACTCGTTAGTGACTGGTAGCTGTTTAATGACTCGTTAGTGACTCGTTAGTGACTGGTAGCTGTTTAATGACTTGTTAGTGACTGGTTAGTTGTTTAATGACTCGTTAGTGACTGGTAGCTGTTTAATGACTTGTTAGTGACTCGTTAGTTGTTTAATGACTCGTTAGTGACTTGTAGCTGTTTAATTACTCGTTAGTGACTCGTTAGTGACTGGTAGCTGTTTAATAACTCGTTAGTAACTCGTTAGTGATTGGTAGCTGTTTAATGACTTGTTAGTGACTCGTTAGTTGTTTAATGACTCGTTAGTGACTGGTAGCTGTTTAATGACTTGTTAGTGACTCGTTAGTTGTTTAATGACTCGTTAGTGACTCGTTAGTGACTGGTAGCTGTTTAATGACTCGTTAGTGACTCGTTAGTGACTGGTAGCTGTTTAATGACTTGTTAGTGACTCGTTAGTTGTTTAATGACTCGTTAGTGACTGGTAGCTGTTTAATGACTCGTTAGTGACTCGTTAGTGACTGGTAGCTGTTTAATGACTCGTTAGTGACTCGTTAGTGACTGGTAGCTGTTTAATGACTTGTTAGTGACTCGTTAGTTGTTTAATGACTCGTTAGTGACTTGTAGCTGTTCAATGACTCGTTAGTGACTCGTTAGTGACTGTGTAGTGTCTCCGCCCACAGGCGGCTTGCAGGGCCCTGGAACTGGCCCGGCAGAACCACATCCAGAAGCTGGTTCTCTATACTGACAGCAAGTTCACCATCAACGGTGAGTCATTGTTGTGGACCTTGGGGGGGGCCAGGGCCAGGTGACCTCTGACCTCTGACTTCCTGCAGGTGTGACCAGCTGGGTGAAGACCTGGAAACTGAACGGATGGAGGCTGAAGTCTGGCGGTCCGATCACCAACAAAGAAGAGTTTATGAAGCTGGATCAGCTGAACTCAGAGCTGGACGTTGTCTGGGTAAATAACCGGGCCGAACCGGATCGGTCCGCTGGTAAAGAAGGCTCGGTGCTCCTAACTGTTCCTCTCCCTGCAGATGCATGTCCCGGGCCACGCCGGATTCACCGGGAATGAGATGGCGGACCGGCTATCCCGGGAGGGAGCAGCCAAGGACCTGCTGTGAAAAGTTTAAGATATTTTCTGATTTTCTTTCTGCTCAGGGTGAATAAAGTTTAGTTTTCTTCCGACCATGAATCCGACGGCACTTCCTTTTCTGATTGTGAAGAACAGCAGCAGAGATCAGCTGACAGGTTCTCATCATTATCCAGCAGAGGGCAGTGCTGCATTCTGAACCTGTCATCACGTTAAACTGGGAGTTTACTGGTACCAGTTTGGATAATTATTGTTTTCCCGGTTTAGCGATGAAACTGAAGTAAAACACATTTACTATATAAACAAGTCCAACTGAAGTCTTTCAGTCGGATCTATGGGAATAATTAACCCACCAATCAGAGTCAGGAGGATTATTTATTCTGTTGTCAGTTTCTCTGACCGTTTATTAATATGGTTTAAAAGGCTAAACTCTGAAGTCTCTCTATTCCCTGAAGGTTTAGCTCAGTGGTGCCCAAAGTCGTCCTGCAGGGTCGGGATCTTTTACTCTCTCCCTGGTTTAACGCACCTGGATCAAATGACGGCTCATTAGAACATTGACCTGCTGACGAGCTTGTTACACCATCAGGGAGAGAACTGAAACTAACAGGATGCCGGCCCTCCATGGGACCCACTTTGGGCACCCCTGGATTAGATGTCAATTAAATATAATCCCTGGTTCTGATTGGCTGATGACGCCCTCACGATGGTTCCTCCCCCGGAGCCGCTCTGCTGCTGTTTCCTGCTTTAATCTGTTAAATTATTCCATCTTTAATATTTGACCTGGTTCTGACCTGCAGGTGTTCAAATGGACCAGCAGAGGGCAGCGCAGCTTCTTCCTCACTGTTGATTTCTTTCATTAAACTCTGGACAGATATGCAGATTTTTAACTTTTATTTCAATTTTTTATGATTAATACTGAAGTCTAATCCTAAATCACACTGAAAACCATTTCCTGTGGGTTTTTATTTTATTCTTAATTCCAGAAATTACTTTTAATTGTTGCTGAATAAATTTTAATCTTAGATATGAAAAGAAATTCTTTGGCAAATTTAAATTTGAATTAAAGTTTAAATCTTTCATGAATTAAAAGATTTGTTTATTTTCTAGTTTAGTGAGCAGCTAGGATCATAAGTATTCATACTGCTGGCAGATTCAGCTTGGAGTGATGATGACTGGACAAAGAAGTTTGTTTCTGTCAGTTTGTTTAGAAATAACTTTTATATTTCATAAATCTGTTTGTGTCTGAACTCTGACCTCGCTCAGTTCAGCTCGGAAAACTCTCTGGCAGCAGCAGGCTGAGGCAGAGCCTCCCCTGACCTCTGACCTCTGCCCTCTGCCTGCTGGCCAGTGCGGGTAGCCACAATCCCGCCAGCAGCGGCACACGCTGCGGGGTCAAAGGTCAACACTTCAGCGGCTCATTAGCTCTGCAGCTGGAGGGAACCAAGGCGGTAGAATCAGAACTCTGCTCCAGAACATTCGGAGAAAAAAAACTTTGCACATTGGGTCAGACTGGGCCGGAGGAACCGGACCGGAGTTCTGTAGAACTTCCCACCTCATCTGCAGAGCCAGGAGAGATGGAGGCCTGCTCCGCAGTTCTAAGCATCTCCGTTTGGACACGACTGCCTCAGCAGGTCCAGAACCTTCTGACATGAGCATGATGTCACAGACGGCTGTTTCCATGACAACAGGGACCAAGCCGGCGCTGGGAAGGAAAAGATCTTTATCTGACGCTGACAGGATCCAGCAGGTCAGTGAATGCACCATGGCCGATTCTCCCAGTTGGAGGCTGGTTTTGGCCCAGATCAGACCAGTCCTCCCAGCAGCAGCCTCAGTGGGAGGAACAGCAGCATGTTGGGATGCAGCGCGGCTCTCTGGGCGTCAGCCTGCTGCAGTCCTGAGCTGCAGTCCTGAGCTGCATACTAACAGGCAGCTGCTCTGCTCCAAACACTGAGTGTTATTATTAAAATATTTCTCATTATGTTTTAATATTGGAATCACTAATTATTATTATTATTAAAATGTTCCACTTCTATCGTGTTTTATTTGACATATTTAGATTTTATTCTTTATTAATATCAAAATAAAAACCAGATCCGGTTTCTTTCCAGAACCGGAAGGAGAAAATTGGCTCATGAATTATTGCTGCTGTTTTGCCCCCCTGGTGGCCGGCAGCGGTACTGCAGCGTGTTCTGTTGACCTGGAACCTTCAGTGGTCTTTACCTGAGGAACAGGTGATGAGGAAAGGGGGCGGAGCCAGCAAAGAGCTTCATCATAAGCTCCTCTTCCTCGCCTCTGATTTGTCATTCATCACTTCTGTGATTGGTAGTAAATAAATAAATACAAATATATAAATGAATCCATGATTAAATAACTATTGTACAGGTTAACTTGGTCATAGTCAGAGTTTACCAACATGATGGTTGAAGGAATAAATTGGAAAACAAATCTGTTTTACTATTGACTGTAGAAATAAATATCAAATCCTCTTCTGATTGGTCGATCACCTGCCATGACGGCTCCTGTATCAGAAGCTGCAGGAACATGAGAGGAAAGCCTGGACTGAAGCACAGCACTGAGCCAAAACTCAACAATATCCTACAAATGTCCTGAAATGGCCTAGTTAAAGGCCAGAAACTCCTCACTTCACTGAAATGAGTCAAACAACCAGAGGAGCAAATAACTGGGCACCAGTCAAAACTACAAAAACTCCCAAAACGTTACTGAGGGAAACAGAGTAACTGGTTCCACTAGCAGAGGGCTGATAACTTTTGTCTGGAAAGTTCTTTAGTTTCCCAGACGAATAAATCAGATCGGAAACTTTAGAGAAACTCTGAATCAATACCAGACCTTTCTGCAGACCCTGCAGGTCAAAGGTCACGGCTCCTCGCCCATACACGGAGCTGGGAGCCTGCGGGTATGGTTCATTGCCACGGCAATGACTTTCTTTGGGTGAGCGGGTGGACGCTGCAGGAGCCCAACACCTACACAGCAGCAGGCTGCTGGTTCTGATCCAACCGGGTCGGAACCGTCTGGGATCAGATGATTGTGATGAAGATGAAAACATTGAAACTAAACTTTTCTTAACTTTCAGGAAAATGAAACGTTTCTCTCTTCCGCTCAGAATAAGTTCAGGATAAGCTGTGAAGAAGTCGCCGGCGTCCTCAGGCCTGCAGGTTTCAGCTGTTTCTCTTCTGCCACACCTGGACTGAATCATTTGAATCTGCTGTCCTGGAATAGGCAGAGCAGGTCTGAGGCCTGCAATGGATTTGATTTACCTCAGGCCTGATGAAACATCGTTAGCTTAAAGTGTAGCTAACCTTTGTGGCCCAGCGAGGTCAGTTTCTCAAAGAGGGTGGAGCCATGACACGCTGAGGGGCGTGGCCAAGTGTGGGGCGAGGTGAGGGTGTGGTGAGAGCTAGGACTTTTTTTTAACAGAAAAAGTGACTGACCTGTAAAATAATTCATCAGATAATATTTCATCATCTTTAATTCTCGAGTGAGATTCCAGTTCACACTCCAACCAGCCAGTGGCGGTAGTGCACCAATTTCGTTGTTCGCCAACCTCCGAAAAGGATCACAGAAGAAGACGAAGAACTCTTCTAGATCTTTTTTGTGTATTTTTGATTGTAACCGTTGTAGAGCTGAAGGCCGGTTTTCGATGGTAGGAAGGAGGCAGAGAGGACAGAAAAAGGAACTGAGCTGAGCTGAACTGAGCTGGGTCCGCTCGCCGCTTTTCTTCAAACCAAGCTAACGGCTACAGCTAGCCCGGAGCTAGCTGTAGCCGGCTAGGCTAACCGCTAGCCTAGCGGCTGGCCCAGTGGCTGGAGTAAGGTTCATCTGTTACTCAAACAGTTAATAATTAGGCTGCCACAGGAGAAAAAAAAGAGTTTAATTTTGCAGTTATATTTTCACCATGTTGTTCATTTATCTATAAATGTCACAGTTTCAAATGAAGTATTTAGTTAGCAAGCCAAATAAGCTAAATACTTGAGTTTACTTTGGTGACTAAATATTAAGAATTTCGGTGGTAAACTAAACTTTTAGTTGAGTATTTAAATGTTTTATAATGAATGAATAACATGATTCAGATGTGACAAAAAAAATGAACCTCCATTGTTTCTGTTAGGACCAGATTATTTCTGTTCATTTTCCACTGAGTAACTTTATAAACGCCACTCAATATTATCATCATGTTTGTGTTATTGAAGGTTAAACATTCTTCAGTTATTAAAAACCTGCCTATTTGTGTAAACCAGTCCTGATCAGAACCTTCCGGTTCCGGAGGGGATTCAGCATCTGGAACGTCGCTGAGGAAGAGGATGCTGAAGATCAGCGGAGTTTCTGCTCAGAGCTGAACAAAGAGAGGAGGCAACACGACTCACAGGATGCGCGCGCATTCCCGGGGCGCGCTCACAGGATGCGCGCGCATTCACGGGGCTCGCTCACAGGATGCGCGCGCATTCACGGGGTACGCTCACAGGATGCGCACGCTGTAGTCAATGCAGGAGCAGTGAGGAGGAGGAGGAGGAGGAAGGCTGAATGCGCCTCCTGACTGCGCGCCGTCCTCGACACATAAAGACAGGAGAAGATCCAGAGACTGAGAGGTAAACACTCCCTCTTCCTCCTCCTCATCCTCCTCATCCTCCTCATCTGCTGCATCCTCATCCCCCCAGTGAAGGAATGGCCCAGCGTCACAAAGGATCCGGAGTGGAGCGGAGACCTTGACAGAAAGAGGCTGCAGACTCCAGAGGAAGAGGAGAGGAGGAAGAGCTTGTAGGTTTCCATAGCGCCGCTCCGTGCTCCTGCAGCAGTCTGTGTCCAGGTGTCTCTTCTTTGTTCCATTCTGCTGGGATTATTTCCTGGTAATCTCAGGAATATTCCGGGTTTGTCCTGAGCTGATGCCAGCAGTTTTCCAGGCGGTTTTCTTTGGGAATGTCGAGCAGCTCCGACCGTTTTCCAGGAGATCCTGGAGTTTTCCAGGAGATCCTGGAGTTTTCCAGGAGATCCTGGTTTTCTGGAATGATTCGTTCATGTCGCTCTGCTGGTCCGGTCATTCACACTTGGAATCCCATCTGCAGGTCAGCAGAGTCTGCTTTGGTGATTCCCGACGTCTCCTCTGGTCCCTGAATGCCTCACGGTCCTGCCGGTTGTCATGGCGATCCTGTTGGGAAGCTGGGATGCTGCCAGATGAAATCCCGATGTCATTTAGTCCAGATATTCTCTCGACTTCCCGCAGCCGATTCCCGCCCGGCCCGGTTTCCATGGAAACAGCCTTCCTCTGTCTGAAAAATGTGAGAGAAATGTTCTGGTTCTGTGCTGATCTGGATCAGAACCGGGTCAGGTTGGGGTCTCAAGCCAGAGGCATCTTCAGGAATCTGGTTCCAGAAAACTTTCCGAGTTTCCTCAGTCTGGAGCTCATTCCTGATGCTGGGAGGGAAGTCAGTGGTTCTGGTTCTGGACCAGAATGTTCTGCATGTCTGGTTCCTGATCTGAATGTTTCCAGTTCCAGATGGACCAGTGGTCAGGTTCACCTGGTTCAGGGTCAGTCTAGCCGGGTTCTGGTTATTGATTGAGAAATCTCTGCAGAATTCTTCAGTGGCAAAAACAGGAAGTGATGCAGGAGAACTTCCTGTGCCAGAGAGCCTTCCAGATGTTTTTCTGGAACATCAGGAACAGATTTGGTGGTCAGGATCCAGACCAGGCCAGGCTGGAGTCTGACTGGTCGTTCAGCTTCATCATGTTCAGTGATGAAGCTGAACGTTTGAACCGGTTCAGATTCCCGGGTCCATTTCTCCAACACCAGGAAGTGGTCCAGGTTGGCAGGGTTTCCCCAGTGCATCACAAGCCTGGCAGCCCTGCGGCTTGATCTCTGAAGTTTAAATCAGTGCAGGTCGCCTCCTTTCACTCAGACTGGACACAGACTGACCTGAATGGATATTTACATCAATCCCCTGTGAGGAATTATGTTTCTTTCCAGAGTTTTTGATTAAGGTAAGAGTTTAAACCCGCTGTGTTAGCTCTGGTCGTGCAGGAATAACTTGTCTTTGCGCTTTCAGAGGAGCGGTGAGGATGATTTATCTTTGTGAACAAAACATTCTCATGTCGCTGCCCAGCAGGTGGCGCTGTCTGCTCTGTAAAGTTCATGTCTGTGTTCCCGGTTGGTCTTAGCGTTAGCGGTTAGCGAACCAGCGCTAACCTCATCATGCAGGTTCAGGCGGTGAGGAGCTTTCAGTTCTCCTGCTGGTCACTTCACTGCTTTTATATTGTTTTGAGTTTTATTTTTCTGGTTTCGAAGCATCAAACTATATCAAATGCTTTGTCCACTGTCCCATAAACTCAGGCAACCAGAACAGTTTCTGTGACTCTATTAAAACTCGACACACAGAAATGTTAGAGCTGCTAAAGCCACATTAGCAGCATTGAATTAAATCTGTTTGTTGCTCATCTGCAGTGCAGCAGGTTGAACTCATCCTGCAGGGCCGGTCCAATGCTGCATGAGGCCCGGGGCAGAACCTGACTGTTGGGGCAGAACCTGACTGTTGGGGCAGAACCTGACTGGGGCAGAACCTGACTGTTGGGGCAGAACCTGACTGTTGGGGCAGAACCTGACTGGGGCAGAACCTGACTGTTGGGGCAGAACCTGACTGTTGGGGCAGAACCTGACTGTTGGGCAGAACCTGACTGTTGGGGCAGAACCTGACTGGGGCAGAACCTGACTGTTGGGGCAGAACCTGACTGTTGGGGCAGAACCTGACTGTTGGGGCAGAACCTGACTGTTGGGGCAGAACCTGACTTTGGGGCAGAACCTGACTGTTGGGCAGAACCTGACTGTTGGGGCAGAACCTGACTGGGGCAGAACCTGACTGTTGGGGCAGAACCTGACTGTGGGGCAGAACCTGACTTTTGGGGCAGAACCTGACTGTGGGGCAGAACCTGACTGTTGGGGCAGAACCTGACTGTTGGGGCAGAACCTGACTGTGGGTCAGAACCTGACTGGGGCAGAACCTGACTGTTGGGGCAGAACCTGACTGTTGGGGCAGAACCTGACTGGGGCAGAACCTGACTGGGGCAGAACCTGACTGTTGGGGCAGAACCTGACTGTTGGGTAGAACCTGACTGGGGCAGAACCTGACTGTGGGGCAGAACCTGACTGTTGGGGCAGAACCTGACTGTTGGGGCAGAACCTGACTGTTGGGGCAGAACCTGACTGTTGGGCAGAACCTGACTGTGGGGCAGAACCTGACTGTGGGGCAGAACCTGACTGTGGGGCAGAACCTGACTGTGGGGCAGAACCTGACTGTTGGGGCAGAACCTGACTGTTGGGGCAGAACCTGACTGTGGGGCAGAACCTGACTGTGGGGCAGAACCTGACTGTTGGGGCAGAACCTGACTGTTGGGGCAGAACCTGACTGTTGGGGCAGAACCTGACTGTTGGGGCAGAACCTGACTGTTGGGGCAGAACCTGACTGTGGGGCAGAACCTGACTGTTGGGCAGAACCTGACTGTTGGGGCAGAACCTGACTGTTGGGGCAGAACCTGACTGGGGCAGAACCTGACTGTTGGGGCAGAACCTGACTGGGGCAGAACCTGACTGTGGGGCAGAACCTGACTGTTGGGGCAGAACCTGACTGTTGGGCAGAACCTGACTGTTGGGCAGAACCTGACTGTTGGGGCAGAACCTGACTGTTGGGGCAGAACCTGACTGTTGGGGCAGAACCTGACTGTGGGGCAGAACCTGACTGTTGGGGCAGAACCTGACTGTTGGGCAGAACCTGACTGTTGGGGCAGAACCTGACTGTTGGGGCAGAACCTGACTGTTGGGCAGAACCTGACTGTTGGGGCAGAACCTGACTGTTGGGGCAGAACCTGACTGTTGGGGCAGAACCTGACTGTTGGGGCAGAACCTGACTGTGGGGCAGAACCTGACTGTTGGGGCAGAACCTGACTGTTGGGGCAGAACCAGACTGTTGGGGCAGAACCTGACTGGGGCAGAACCTGACTGTTGGGGCAGAACCTGACTGTGGGGCAGAACCTGACTGTTGGGGCAGAACCTGACTGTTGGGCAGAACCTGACTGTTGGGCAGAACCTGACTGTGGGGCAGAACCTGACTGTTGGGGCAGAACCTGACTGTTGGGCAGAACCTGACTGTTGGGGCAGAACCAGACTGTTGGGGCAGAACCTGATGGGGCAGAACCTGACTGTGGGGCAGAACCTGACTGTTGGGGCAGAACCTGACTGGGGCAGAACCTGTCTGTGGGGCAGAACCTGACTGTGGGGCAGAACCTGACTGTTGGGCAGAACCTGACTGTTGGGCAGAACCAGACTGTTGGGGCAGAACCTGACTGGGGCAGAACCTGACTGTGGGGCAGAACCTGACTGTTGGGGCAGAACCTGACTGGGGCAGAACCTGTCTGTGGGGCAGAACCTGACTGTTGGGGCAGAACCTGACTGTTGGGGCAGAACCTGACTGTTGGGGCAGAACCTGACTGTTGGGGCAGAACCTGACTGTTGGGGCAGAACCTGACTGTTGGGGCAGAACCTGACTGTTGGGGCAGAACCTGACTGTTGGGCCCCTCTTGCTGCTAAAACATCAGAACCTCTAGCAGCTTCTGTTGGATTTAATCTGGGAGATTAAAGTAGATTAACTGGCCAACCTGAAAACTATCAGTTCTAATTACAGTTTATTAATTTGTATTTGTCAACAAACGGCTCAACGTCAAAGATTAAACTCTCAGCGTCAGACTGTTGCTATGGTAAGAAAACAATCTAACTATGAATATTGTTCTTTGAACTCTTACAAAGTAAACTTGCCAACTCCTTATAATATTACATAAATGTTAAACAATATTTGAATTGATGTTGAAACCATTCAATCAAATTCAGCAGCATTGGTCATCTCAATCAACATGTTACATTTCTGTTTCTGTGTCACAGTATAATCATTGACGGCCCCTGAAGCCCTGGGGCCCCAAGGAGCCGCCGACTTAATGTGGATTCAACACAAGTGCAAATAATTGATATTCATTTTAACTGTAGTTTTGATTTGTTGTTTTTAAGACTAGCTGTGGGTTTAAATATTGTTTCACTGGAGATGTTTTCCTGGAACATAATCAGCCAGTAATATTTTTACTTTTCCTGTCCAATTAACGTCTTTAATGCTAAAACACGGCGGACCCCCCGCCGGGTCAGCAGCTTTACTGGGGAAACTCTGGGGTATCGAACCCCCTTCAGATTATTCCAATTAGATCCAGATTTCCTCTTGTCCTCCAGCGTTTCTCTGGACCAGAACCTCCATACATTTCAACCCGAATGTTCTGGAGAACTTTCTCTGGACCCACACTGATTGTACCCGATCTCCAGACCAGAACCGGCATCAGGTTTTGCTGCCCCGTCTCCCTGACAGCCAATTCAGACCAGCAACAATCTGGAGGAAGAGAACCGTACCCAGTCCAGACTGGTTCTGGGTCTGGTGGGCTAATAGAGGCTGCAGTTTGTCCTGCAGCCCAGCAGATGGCGATGAAGTTCTGGCAGCTAGAAAGAAGAACTTTGATCCGTTTGTTGTTAAAATGCTGGAAACAGAGAGTCTGATGGTAGCGTCATCTTTCTCTTCATCCTCTTTCTTCTTCTACACCAGTATGATGACTCTTCTTCTTCACGACTTCATTTTATATTTCGCGCCATCCAGTGGCTGGGAGGGCAACACAGCGGAGGAACATTTCCTCCTCAAAGTTCAACTGGCAGCTCTGCCTGATGGAGTGTGACTGTGTGTGTGTGTGTGTGTGTGCGTGTGTGTGTGAGTGTGTGTGACATGCCTGATGAAGTGTGTGTGCAGCAGAGCGCTGCATCATGTCGTAGCAGACAGTCAGAGCGTTGGACTGAATATTAATCAGCAGGAAGCTGTAGCTAACACACACACAGAGTTCAGGGAGGAATCCCTGGTGGTTCTGCCAGGATCTGGACCTGTGCCGGTCTGATCTTCGAGCCTGGTTGCTCTGGGTCCTACTGGACCAGAACCCTGAGACTCCTCAGATACAGAATAGTTCATCAGACGACCCAAACATCCTAAAGTCCTCTGATCCTTCCTGCTTCACAGAACCAGCTGGTTCTGCTCAGGAGGTCTAGTTCTGTTCAGGTTCTGGTTCTCTCCCCAAGCAAAAAGCTGTAAAGTTTCCGTGGAATTCGGGACAGTGTTGGTTGGTTCTGATTGGCTGGCTCATCATGTTAGTTTTTCTGGTTCTGGTCATAATGTTCTGCCAGTTTTTTAAAAGCTGAAAACTAATGAGGAGGAGATCTGCAGGGTTCTGGTTCTGGTCTTTGGGATGGTTCTGTTGCTGATGTCTAAATGCGCTCAGTGAGGTGGTGGCGCCGGGTGACCCGGGTGGTCGGGTTAAGTGAAGCAGAACCGCTAGTTGGACTCTCCTCGCTCTGCTGCAGATCATCTTAATGTTTCTGATGTTTGACTATGACCTCAGGTGACCCCTGACCTCTGGTGAGCTGACCTCTGGCTCAGGGTTCTGGGTCTCTTAAGGCGGCCATCTTGTGTCCTCAGGCCATGGCTCTGGAGGAAGGAGTGTGACGCATCGCTGGGCGTAAAGAGTCCTCAGCATCAGGACCAGCAGCAGGAAGCGGACGGCCCCACCGCAGCTACAGCCAGGTAGAACCAGGTCCGGTTCTGCGTGGAGCATCAGCCGGGTCACCTGATCCACACTTTCTGTCCTGTTTTTCAGATGGAGGCCAATGTGACTGAGAAACGCCATCGTACCCGCTCCAAAGGAGTTCGAGGTATGACAACCAGCTGATCCAAACCTAGACCCTGATACTATGATGATCTCCCTCCAGTCCAACCATTACCAGACTCAGTACCACTCCCAGTAAAGACCAAGTACCACAATTCAATTAACTTCAAAGAATGGTTTGATTTTTTCTCGCAGATTAAAAATTGTAAGGTAAATGTCTTCCTGTTATTTAGCCGTTACTTCCTGTTACTGAGCCGTTACTTCCTGTTACTGAGCCGTTACTTCCTGTTACTGAGCCGTTACTTCCTGTTACTGAGCCGTTACTTCCTGTGGCTGAGTAAAACCTTTTATTTAGGTGTTACTAAATAACAGCAACGCCTAGTAACTTCCTGTTACTGAGCCGTTTGTTCCTCTGTTGTGAGCGTCGGACACTTTTCAGTTCCTCTTCCTGAATCTGTTTCTGTCTGCAGCTGCGGTGGAAGCAGTGACTCAGGAGTTGTTCAGGTAAGGAAACGTCTGCAGATCTTCATCACCCTTCTTCATCGATGTATTCCTGCAGATGTTTCTGGTCCAGGAGTTTCCAGACTCTGGTCCAGATCCAAATGTTGCTGCCATGTTGTGACGCTCTGTTTCTCCTCAGCTGTCCAACCCCTGGATGTGACGGCAGTGGCCATGTCAGCGGGAAGTATGCCAGACACCGCAGGTATGATCTGACCTCTATCACTTTCATCATCATCATCATCATCTTTATCATCATCATGGCTCAGTCTGATCCAGAGGTTCTCTTCACCAGAGGTCTGGTTGTTAACTCAGTTTCTAGCTGGGAATGATCTGATAGTTGGTGGTGGTGCCTGTGGAGCTGGAGGTGTTCAGGCTGAAGCACCATGATCCAGGTGGAGCAGGTGGAGCAGCAGGTGGAGCAGCAGCAGGTGGAGCAACAGGTGAAGCAGCAGGTGGAGCAGCAGGTGAAGCAGCAGGTGAAGCAGCAGGTGAAGCAGCAGGTGGAGCAGCAGGTGAAGCAGCAGGTGGAGCAGCAGGTGGAGCAGCAGGTGAAGCAGCAGGTGGAGCAGCAGGTGGAGCAGCAGGTGAAGCAGCAGGTGGAGCAGCAGGTGGAGCAGCAGGTGGAGCAGCAGGTGAAGCAGCAGGTGGAGCAGCAGGTGAAGCAGCAGGTGGAGCAGCAGGTGAAGCAGCAGGTGGAGCAGCAGGTGGAGCAGCAGGTGGAGCAGCAGGTGAAGCAGCAGGTGGAGCAGCAGGTGGAGCAGCAGGTGGAGCAGCAGGTGAAGCAGCAGGTGAAGCAGCAGGTGAAGCAGCAGGTGGAGCAGCAGGTGGAGCAGCAGGTGGAGCAGCAGGTGAAGCAGCAGGTGAAGCAGCAGGTGAAGCAGCAGGTGAAGCAGCAGGTGGAGCAGCAGGTGGAGCAGCAGGTGGAGCAGCAGGTGAAGCAGCAGGTGGAGCAGCAGGTGAAGCAGCAGGTGAAGCAGCAGGTGAAGCAGCAGGTGGAGCAGCAGGTGAAGCAGCAGGTGAAGCAGCAGGTGAAGCAGCAGGTGGAGCAGCAGGTGGAGCAGCAGGTGAAGCAGCAGGTGGAGCAGCAGGTGGAGCAGCAGGTGAAGCAGGTGGAGCAGCAGGTGGAGCAGCAGGTGGAGCAGCAGGTGAAGCAGCAGGTGGAGCAGCAGGTGAAGCAGCAGGTGGAGCAGCAGGTGAAGCAGCAGGTGAAGCAGCAGGTGAAGCAGCAGGTGGAGCAGCAGGTGGAGCAGCAGGTGGAGCAGCAGGTGGAGCAGCAGGTGGAGCAGCAGGTGAAGCAGCAGGTGGAGCAGCAGGTGAAGCAGCAGGTGGAGCAGCAGGTGAAGCAGCAGGTGGAGCAGCAGGTGAAGCAGCAGGTGAAGCAGCAGGTGGAGCAGCAGGTGAAGCAGGCTTCTCAGATAAAGTCGGGAATATTTCCTGCAGGCAGTCTGGATCTGGAAGCTTCGCCCTGACAGGTTGGTCTGACGTCAGCAGCCGCTCTGCATGACACTCTGGGTTTGTGCCATGAGAGGAGCTGAAGGAGGCGTTCAGGGGCTTCAGGACAACAAAGCGTTCAGAGAATGAAGGTCAGGAAGTTCAGATGGCGAAACATTTCACTGCTTAGGGACGAGGAAGACTGCTGATGAAGGAAATAAAGAAGTCTTTAAACTTCTGCTTGGTGACAGAAGCTAACTGAGGCTGCCATGAGACAAGTGGTCCAGGTTGGCAGGGTTTCCCCCAGTGCATCACAAGCCTGGCAGCCCGCCATGCTTTACTAGCCGTCCCACCAGGCCAAGTGTTGCTTGTTTTTGGTTTTAGGAAAAATAATAATGACATTTTTTCTTTATTTTGGATTGAAGGCATCTCTGTTGCTCTCAGCATTTCACTGGTGGAGAAAACTTATTCCTAAAAGACGAGTTTATAGTTGATCCACTTAAGCCAGCAGAGCGGACCAATCACACCGCTGGAGCGTCTGTTCGTTGCCTCACACCCTGCGGCTTGATCTCTGAAGTTTAAATCAGTGCAGATCGCCTCCTTTCACTCAGACTGGACACAGACTGACCTGAATGGATATTTACATCAATCCCCTGTGAGGAATTATGTTTCTTTCCAGAGTTTTTGATTAAGGTCGAAGTTTAAACCCGCTGTGTTAGCTCTGGTTGTGCAGGAATAACTTGTCTTTGCGCTTTCAGAGGAGCGGTGAGGATGATTTATCTTTGTGAACAAAACATTCTCATGTCGCTGCCCAGCAGGTGGCGCTGTCTGCTCTGTAAAGTTCATGTCTGTGTTCCCGGTTGGTCTTAGCGTTAGCGGTTAGCGAACCAGCGCTAACCTCATCCTGCAGGTTCAGGCGGTGAGGAGCTTTCAGTTCTCCTGCTGGTCACTTCACTGCTTTTATATTGTTTTGGTCTGATCAGCATCTGTCGCCATAGTGACAGCACTGTCTGGAAGCTGCAGAGGATCTGTCTCCATGGTAACCCCCCCCTCACGGTGAAAACCAATCAAATTGGCTGAATCCGCTCAGTCTGATTCCAGATCCGGTTTTATTAAAACTTTGCTGCAGACGTGTCGCCGTGGTGATGGAAAATAACCATGGCAACAAGAGCCACAGCGGCGGTTTGAGATTCTGGTACCGACCCGACTGTGTCTGCTGCTGCTGACGGTTCAACTCACAAAAACTGGACTCCGGGTCAAGAACTCATTCAGGATACAGAACCCATCAGGTACAACCTTGTTGATCTGTTGCCAGGGTTCTGGTACCGTCTGGGTCCAGGGTTCTGGTACCGTCTGGGTCCAGGGTTCTGGTACCGTCTGGCTCCAGGGTTCTGGTAGCGTCTGGGTCCAGGGTTCTGACTGCAGTGTGTTACAAATATTGTTGGTAAAGAAATGAGATACCTGGAAGAGGAGGAGTTCTCGGATCAGTTCCTGTCTGGGAAAAAGCTTCCGGCTGATGGTTTCCTGATGAATCCAGTTAATAACTAACCAAACGTTCCCAAACGTTCCCTCTGTGTCCCTGCAGCGTCTACGGCTGTCCGCTGGCAAAGAAGAGGAGGACTCTGGACAAACAGACCCCGGAACCGGCGGCAAAGAGGAGGCCCATCATCGCTCCCTGCCTGGGAGAGGAGGAGGAGGAGGAAGAGCAGGGCGCTGGAGCCTTCAGCAGCTATGAAACCATGGAGGTAGGACAGGAGAGGAAGGAGCAGGGAGAGGAAGACGAGGAGGAAGAGTTCTCCGAGGACAACGAGGAGCATGGAGAGGAGGAAGAGGAAGGGATTGCATTGGAGAGTTTGGACACAAGAGGAAGAGGAGAGCAAGCAGAGGAAGAGGAGGAAGAGGGGATGAACGAGGACGAAGATGATGGTGACGACGAGGAAGAGCCTGAGGATGAGGCAGAGGAAGAAGAGGATGAGGAAGAGGAGCCGAGTCTGCTTCAGGGTGAGTTCTGATCCGTGTATCTCTTTAATGATTGAAAGGTAAGGTTCTGGACCAGTGACGGTTCTGCTGTGAACCCGAACGGGACGAGCCTACTGCTAAAGAACCCGGCTGCTAAAGAACCCGACTGCTAAAGAACCCGACTGCTAAAGAACCCGACTGCTAAAGAACCCGACTGCTAAAGAACCCGACTGCTAAGAACCCGGCTGCTAAAGAACCCGGCTGCTAAAGAACCCGGCTACAGCAGAGGCGCCTCTGGTGCCTTCACACATTCAGATGCCTGAATGTGTGAAGGGTTAGGGTAGAACATGCCTTCACATGTTCTACCTTCACATGTTCTACCTTCACATGTTCTACCTTCACATGTTCTACCTTCACATGTTCTACCTTCACATGTTCTACCTTCACATGTTCTGCCTTCACATGTTCTGCCTTCACAGGTTCTGCCTTCACATGTTCTGCCTTCACATGTTCTACCTTCACATGTTCTGCCTTCACATGTTCTACCTTCACATGTTCTGCCTTCACATGTTCTACCTTCACATGTTCTACCTTCACATGTTCTACCTTCACATGTTCTGCCTTCACATGTTCTGCCTTCACATGTTCTGCCTTCACATGTTCTACCTTCACATGTTCTGCCTTCACATGTTCTACCTTCACAGGTTCTGCCTTCACATGTTCTGCCTTCACATGTTCTACCTTCACATGTTCTGCCTTCACATGTTCTACCTTCACATGTTCTACCTTCACATGTTCTGCCTTCACATGTTCTGCCTTCACATGTTCTACCTTCACATGTTCTGCCTTCACATGTTCTGCCTTCACATGTTCTACCTTCACATGTTCTGCCTTCACATGTTCTGCCTTCACATGTTGTCCTTCACATGTTCTGCCTTCACATGTTCTGCCTTCACATGTTCTGCCTTCACCTGTTCTACCTTCACATGTTCTGCCTTCACATGTTCTGCCTTCACATGTTCTGCCTTCACATGTTCTACCTTCACATGTTCTGCCTTCACATGTTCTGCCTTCACATGTTCTACCTTCACATGTTCTGCCTTCACATGTTCTACCTTCACATGTTCTGCCTTCACATGTTCTACCTTCACATGTTCTACCTTCACATGTTCTGCCTTCACATGTTCTGCCTTCACATGTTCTACCTTCACATGTTCTACCTTCACATGTTCTACCTTCACATGTTCTACCTTCACATGTTCTGCCTTCACATGTTCTGCCTTCACATGTTCTGCCTTCACATGTTCTGCCTTCACATGTTCTGCCTTCACATGTTCTGCCTTCACATGTTT
This sequence comes from Poeciliopsis prolifica, assembly GCF_027474105.1. Taxonomy (NCBI): domain Eukaryota; kingdom Metazoa; phylum Chordata; class Actinopteri; order Cyprinodontiformes; family Poeciliidae; genus Poeciliopsis; species Poeciliopsis prolifica. Next base: position 337,131 of record NW_026562469.1, on the reverse strand, counting down.
TACCTTCACATGTTCTACCTTCACATGTTCTGCCTTCACATGTTCTGCCTTCACATGTTCTGCCTTCACATGTTCTACCTTCACATGTTCTGCCTTCACATGTTTCTACCTTCACATGTTCTGCCTTCACATGTTCTGCCTTCACATGTTCTACCTTCACATGTTCTGCCTTCACATGTTCTGCCTTCACATGTTCTACCTTCACATGTTCTGCCTTCACATGTTCTGCCTTCACATGTTCTACCTTCACATATTCTGCCTTCACATGTTCTGCCTTCACATGTTCTACCTTCACATGTTCTGCCTTCACATGTTCTACCTTCACATGTTCTACCTTCACATGTTCTGCCTTCACATGTTCTGCCTTCACATGTTCTGCCTTCACATGTTCTACCTTCACATGTTCTGCCTTCACATGTTCTACCTTCACATGTTCTGCCTTCACATGTTCTGCCTTCACATGTTCTACCTTCACATGTTCTACCGTCACATGTTCTACCTTCACATGTTCTGCCTTCACATGTTCTACCTTCACATGTTCTACCTTCACATGTTCTGCCTTCACATGTTCCGCCTTCACATGTTCTGCCTTCACATGTTCCGCCTTCACATGTTCCGCCTTCACATGTTCCGCCTTCACATGTTCTGCCTTCACATGTTCTGCCTTCACATGTTCTACCTTCACATGTTCTACCTTCACATGTTCTGCCTTCACATGTTCTGCCTTCACATGTTCTACCTTCACATGTTCTGCCTTCACATGTTCTGCCTTCACATGTTCTACCTTCACATGTTCTGCCTTCACATGTTCTACCTTCACATGTTCTACCTTCACATGTTCTACCTTCACATTCTGCCTTCACATGTTCTGCCTTCACATGTTCTACCTTCACATGTTCTGCCTTCACATGTTCTACCTTCACATGTTCTACCTTCACATGTTCTACCTTCACATGTTCTGCCTTCACATGTTCTGCCTTCACATGTTCTGCCTTCACATGTTCTGTTCTGTAGTGTGCTGTAGTCTCATGCCGATCAGCAGAAAGTTCTGAGTTTCTACATTTTCTTTGGCTCAATCTGCATTGTTGTCTGCAGACGGTGCTTTCCTTCTCTTGTTGTATTGAGACTGAAATGTTTTCCTGTCCTGCAGAGAACCAGTACAAACCCAGCGGACAATCAAAGTTCCACAAGGACAACAATAACAACAGCTGCGCCATCGGAAACGCCCCCAGAGAAGAGTACGAGAACTACGACGAGCTTGTGGCCAAGTCGCTGCTAAACCTCGGTAAGATCGCAGAAGACGCCGCCTACCAGGCCATGACTGAGTCCGAGATGAACAGCAACTCGTCCAACAGCGCCGGGGAGGAAGACGATGACGACGGCAGCGAGCCAGACGACAGGCAGGGCGACCTGAGCGTGGACCTGGACAGCGATGTGGTCAGAGAGACTGTGGACTCTCTGAAGCTCCTGGCTCAGGGTCACGGCGCCATGCTGCCTGAAGACGGATACCCAGAGAGTGCTGTGGTGAATGATGGCCGGGGGCCGGGGTCAGAGGTCAAACGGAGGGAGATGTGGAGGACGTATGTCTCAGCAGTCTGGAGTGTCTGAGGAACCAGTGCTTTGATCTGGCCCGAAAACTGAGCGAGACGTCACCGTCGGACCGACCCCTCCTGCACACTAACTACGTTCAACAAGCAGTGGACCAGCAAGTGCTGCAACACCTGAACAGGTAAGACCAGGTCATGTACAGGAAACAAAACAAATGATCAGATTTACATCACATAATATCAACCTGTAGCCAAAACTTGCAACCAAAGACCAGAAATAAGCTTCCTCTGGAGAGCGGCTCGGTTCAGCCTGAGACTCCAGGTGAGGAGGAGAACCGCTGCTTCTTACCTGTGAAAGGAGTTCAGGTGGTTCAGGTGGTTCAGGTGGTTGGTCTGACTGCCTCTCTTTGGAGGTTTTACTAAGACCAAGAACTTGCTGGATGGAATATATGTCCTGTTGGTGGTTGGAAAGCCAGTCACAGTTGGGCCTTCTCTACCTGAACAAGCCCTGATGGGTTCAGGTGTTCCACCAAACAGCATTCAGCCACAGGAAGCTCCTCCCCTCCAGTCTCTGCTCAGGACTCAGATCATTGCTTCTTTGTCTAAGGAACCTGATCGAGACCTGCTGAAACCTGTCTGTGCTTCTCTCCCAGGTACGACAGCTATCCAACCGGAGTTCAGGAAGACGCCAGGCCACTGGAGCGGAGCTACTCTGAGATGTTGAACCTGATGAAGCTGGAGGAGCAACTGAGTCCAGCATCCAGAGGCTACAGCTGCAGCCAGGAGGGCGACGAGGACACCACCTCCATAGCCTCCGACCGCTCCGACGACACGTTCGACATGGCCAAGGGAAACCTGTCGCTGCTGGAGAAGGCCATCGCCCTGGAGTCTGAGAGGGCAAAGGTGATGAGGGATCGGATGGTGACTGAGCACGCCATGCCCCGCCGGGACCAGCACAGCTCCAGGCTTAGCATCGCTGCTGAGGAACGCAAGTCCAGGATGCACCCGGACGGGCTGAAGAGGGCGTACTACCCTAAAGGTAGAGACACCTGTACTGACTGATGCAAGGACGGTTCTGATCCAAACTATGGAGAGCTGTGTTTGGGTTCCGATCCACTCATTGATCACAGCTTCAGAGTTACTGCTGCTGATCTTCAACAAACATTGACTGAGCACAGTGGCCATCTTATTTACCTGGTTCCTTCAGTAGGTGGAACCAGGTAGAGCTCACCTGTCAACCAGGTGAGGTTCTCACCTGTCTGCTGGGAAACCTTTGACCAGATTACCTGCTCTAACAGTTGATGAAAACGCTGTTCCCACATGGCAGCAGGTTAACGCTCCCTGCGACACAGAAATGATTCCTGGATGGTTTGAAGAACGTAATCATTCAGAGGCGTCGACCCGGCGCCATCCCGTCTAACAGAACCAGAACCCAAACTAGAGCTGCCGGCCGTTTGAATATCTGGTACCGGCCGCTGCACGGCTGCTCCACATGGAAACCGAGCTTCACTGGACCTTTCTGCTTTTGATTGTTTCCAGATTCTTCCAGAGGAGAGAAGAAGGAGAGCAAGTGTCCGACGCCGGGCTGCGACGGCACGGGTCATGTGACGGGTCTGTACCCGCACCACCGCAGCCTGTCCGGTTGTCCTCACAAAGACCGGGTCCCGCCTGAAAGTAGGTGCTGCTGCTTTTTATCCGCCTGACGTGTTTCTGTGGGAATGTTGGGTGTTTCCTCGGAGTCAGAAATCTTCTGATTGATGGAACCAAACGGATCTGCTGGTGAAAGTCCCTGGATGCTCCAGCTGGAGGCCTTTATTCCCAGGAAAAACTGAGCAGAGCTCATGGTTAGGACCCGGTTCTCCAGGTGGTTCTGAGGGATCACATTCACAAATTCTGTTCAGATTTTAATCGGACCTTCCTAATCTGAACTAAAGTCCAATTAGCTCACCAGAACAACCAGCAGTAGAAAGATGCTGCTGTTGCTCCTTACGCAGCCAATCAGATGATTTCTGCTCTGCCAATCACAACCATGTATGCGAGCGCACGTTGTGGCCCAGCAGCTTTGTTCGGAACGGCTCAGAACCCTGAGGAGTTCCGAGCCGTCGGATGATTCTATGCAGGTCCAAAGGTGTTGGCATGTTGGTGGTCCATCGTCTGGCTTCTGCATGAACCATGAGTGCTTGTTGTGTTTTCGGGCTGTTAGGAAACAGGAGAAGGTTTCAAATCAGGAATCTGATCCAGAGCAGCTAGCAGGAAACCTTCTGCAGTCTGGAAGCACAGGTGGGCGTTTGAAAAGCCAGCTAGCAGCAATAATCTGGATTATTTACCCAATCAGGGGTTCAGGATTCAGTCATCACCCTGTTTTTCACTCATTTCAAACTAAATGTTCAGTTTCTGAGTTAAATATTTATTTGTAAACTTAAGATTTATTTAGCTTTCGTCAACCAACTAAAAATTCATCTCCAATGTGAATATTAAGTTTCAAGATAAATAATTAGTTTGTAGCTAGCTAAATATTTAGCATGGTGCTAAATATTTAGCTTTAGTTTTAAGCTAACTGAACAGTTAGCTTGCTCGGCATTACATATTTAGCACGATGACTGAAACCTGAACCCCTGATTTGGACTAAATAATCCAGATTATTACTGCTAACTTTTGGCTTTGAGGATTCGGGCTGCCGTGTGTAACTTTGCCGGCGGCGGCCCGGATAGAAGAGGAAGACGTTGAGGAACCATCATCTGTTCCTGCTGCTCATGGCTGGTTGATGTTTCATCGATCAGAAAATATCAGCATGAATCAGGAGCAAATCTGAAATGTCAGATGGACATTAAATCTGGATTAAATCTGGATTAATGTGTCGTGTTATGCTGACTTCCCATCATCAGCTAATCTGCCCCTGCATGACGAACATGGAACCGTCTGAACCAACTTTCTACTGTGAGTTCCAGAACATTTTCACCAGATTCTCTTTGGTTTCCCAGCGCTGCATTTGCTCAGCAATCTGCTGGTTCCGGTTCTGCTGGTTCTGGATTAACTCACTGCTAACTGCCTCACCTGTCCAGTTCAGCAGAACATTCCTAATTCCTCCGATCCATTGGGAATATTCCAGATCCAGATTCCTTAACGGACCTGGTAGCTTCATGCCGATCTTCCTTTTTGGAAAGCTCTCAGGTTCTGGACTCTCAGATCTGGAGCATTGGACCGGGTCAGACGTCTGATGTCCCACTCTAGAAAACCCCAGATATCTGCTTCCAGATTTCCATGCTTAGAAACAGGAACGTTCAGAGACACTCCCACTGATTCCCGACTAAATCTGGAAACTTTTCAGATTCTGCTGGTCTGAAAAGCTTCCAGACCAGAACCAGAATATTTAGAGTATGGTTCTGGACCACATGTAGGGCAGGACCAGAAATCGATTTTGTTGTTTTTGAATATTGAATTTTAGGAAAATCTGGATTCTTTCACACCTTGGGTTTCCATAGTTACGAGTGATGTCAGTGCGCTCAGGGCGGCCATCTTGTTTGATGAGCATTTTCACAGATTCTGTTTATGTGGATTTGAATCAAGACAAGATTGAAATGAAAGGAATCTTTTGATCATATTTTCTGTTATTTGGAATTTATTTCAAGAAAAGAAAACAAGTAAAATGAAAAATAGCTGTAAATTAAGTTACAGCCAAAAGATTCTGGATTTTCTGGATCACCTTCTGTCTTCCTGAACAGTAGTCAGTCAGATTATTCCGGATGAAGTGGTTCAGGATCGGATTGTTCCAGATTATATGGTTCAGAATCAGATTATTCCAGATTATATGGTTCAGAATCAGATTATTCCGGATTATATGGTTCAGCATCAGATGATAGCAGATTATATGATTCAGGATCTGATTATTCCGGATGAAGTGGTTCAGGATCAGATTATTCCGGATTATATGGTTCAGCATCAGATGATAGCAGATTATATGGTTCAGGATCAGATTATTCCGGATTATATGGTTCAGCATCAGATGATAGCAGATTATATGGTTCAGGATCAGATTATTCCGGATTATATGGTTCAGGATCAAATTATTCTGGATGAAGTGATTCAGAATCAGATTATTCCGGATTATATGGTTCAGAATCAGATTATTCCGGATTATATGGTTCAGAATCAGATTATTCCGGATTATATGGTTCAGAATCAGATTATTCCGGATTATATGATTCAGAATCAGATTATTCCGGATTATATGGTTCAGAATCAGATTATTCCGGATTATATGATTCAGAATCAGATTATTCCGGATTATATGGTTCAGAATCAGATTATTCCGGATTATATGGTTCAGAATCAGATTATTCCGGATTATATGGTTCAGAATCAGATTATTCCAGATTATATGGTTCAGAATCAGGACAGATATCTACTGATGGTCAGTAAATATCTCCCAGTGTGACTCATGGTGTTTGTGGTCGTGGCTCCTGGTCAGCCATCTTGGTGTGATCTGAGCATGCCCGGCGGTCCGTACTGAGTCTCTTGTCTGCTCCTAACCCTCGCTGTTTCTCTCACCTCTCCTGTCTGTTCAAGTCCTTGCCATGTATGAAAATGTGTTAAAGTGTCCAACTCCTGGCTGCTCTGGACGGGGGCATGTCAATAGCAACAGGAACTCCCACCGCAGGTGAGTCCGCCTCACCTGTCTGATGATGCATCACTAACTGCCGGCTTCTGTTCGTCATGTTGGCTTGGTGGGATTATCTAATCCCTTTATTCCAGGATGTTGGAAGTTTAAACTGTTCATCCACAGAGAGCGAACCAACCTGACCAGGAGGAGTCCAGTTAGACCAGCAGAACCACTTCCTGTCTGCAGCATCCAGCTTCCTGTCCCTCATTCTAACCTCCGTCTGTCCCTCCATCAGTCTGTCCGGCTGTCCCATCGCTGCCGCAGAGAAGATGGCCAAGGTCCACGAGAAAACCTTCACTGCCGACGCCGGCGCCAAGACCAATCAGACGTCAGACAGAGTCCTCAGGTACCGCCCCCTTTCTGGGAGGGGGATCTACGATTCGGCCTGTCACAATGATCAATTAATCACATAGTTAATCATGGTTTATTGTTTTTCTACTGAAAACCAGATGATAAACTCTTCGTTCAGCAGCTTTAGTGTTTTTATGAAGGATCATTTTCTTCATAATTCATTTTATTTGTTTTCTTATTTTTACTTTGGATATTTAAAACGTCGTCCATTCCAGAGTTTAAAGTTTAGTGATCTTTGAAAATAACCTGTTGAATTATTATTACCATTATATTATATCAACAATTTTATCGTTTATCGGTTGACAGGCCAATCTTTGCTCTCCATTTTCCTGGCAGGATCAGCAACGCTTCGTGTTTTCTTGTCGTTTCAGGCCGATGTGTTTCGTCAAGCAGCTGGAGATTCCTCAGTACGGCTTCAAGAACAACGTTCCCACCAGCACGCCGCGCTCCAACCTCACCAAGGAGCTGGAGAAATACTCCAAGACCAGCTACGACTACGCCGGCTACGATGGCCAGCAGGCGGGCTACGGCAAGAGAGGCCCCGCCTCCAAGGCCCTGCAGGGGCGCGACCTCTCTCCAAAAGGATACGATGGTGAGGACCGCTTCCTGTTTGAACAGATGTCACTTCTTGTTAATAATAATAGTAATCTTTATTGACATGATAGAAATCATGCAATAAAGTTACTTGGATTATAATAAAATTGGGTGATAAACAGTACCAGAGAGTATTTAATGCCCTTATGGCTACCAGCTATAAACTGTTCTTCAATCTGTTAGCAGAGTTTCCCCAGTAAAGCTGCTGACCCGGCGGGGGGTCCGCCGTGTTTTAGCATTAAAGACGTTAATTGGACAGGAAAAGTAAAAATATTACTGGCTGATTATGTTCCAGGAAAACATCTCCAGTGAAACAATATTTAAACCCACAGCTAGTCTTAAAAACAACAAATCAAAACTACAGTTAAAATGAATATCAATTATTTGCACTTGTGTTGAATCCACATTAAGTCGGCGGCTCCTTGGGGCCCCAGGGCTTCAGGGGCCATCAATGATTATACTGTGACACAGAAACAGAAATGTAACATGTTGATTGAGATGATCAATGCTGCTGAATTTGATTGAATGGTTTCAACATCAATTCAAATATTGTTTAACATTTATGTGTAATATTATAAGGAGTTGGCAAGTTTACTTTGTAAGAGTTCAAAGAACAATATTCATAGTTAGATTGTTTTCTTACCATAGCAACAGTCTGACGCTGAGAGTTTAATCTTTGACGTTGAGCCGTTTGTTGACAAATACAAATTAATAAACTGTAATTAGAACTGATAGTTTTCAGGTTGGCCAGTTAATCTACTTTAATCTCCCAGATTAAATCCAACAGAAGCTGCTAGAGGTTCTGATGTTTTAGCAGCAAGAGGGGCCCAACAGTCAGGTTCTGCCCCAACAGTCAGGTTCTGCCCCAACAGTCAGGTTCTGCCCCAACAGTCAGGTTCTGCCCCAACAGTCAGGTTCTGCCCCAACAGTCAGGTTCTGCCCCAACAGTCAGGTTCTGCCCCAACAGTCAGGTTCTGCCCAACAGTCAGGTTCTGCCCCAACAGTCAGGTTCTGCCCCAACAGTCAGGTTCTGCCCCACAGTCAGGTTCTGCCCCAGTCAGGTTCTGCCCCAACAGTCAGGTTCTGCCCCAACAGTCAGGTTCTGCCCCACAGTCAGGTTCTGCCCCAACAGTCAGGTTCTGCCCCAACAGTCAGGTTCTGCCCCACAGTCAGGTTCTGCCCCACAGTCAGGTTCTGCCCCAGTCAGGTTCTGCCCCAACAGTCAGGTTCTGCCCCAGTCAGGTTCTGCCCCAACAGTCAGGTTCTGCCCCAACAGTCAGGTTCTGCCCCACAGTCAGGTTCTGCCCCAACAGTCAGGTTCTGCCCCACAGTCAGGTTCTGCCCCAACAGTCAGGTTCTGCCCCAACAGTCAGGTTCTGCCCCAACAGTCAGGTTCTGCCCCAACAGTCAGGTTCTGCCCCACAGTCAGGTTCTGCCCCAACAGTCAGGTTCTGCCCCAGTCAGGTTCTGCCCCAACAGTCAGGTTCTGCCCCAACAGTCAGGTTCTGCCCCAACAGTCAGGTTCTGCCCCAACAGTCAGGTTCTGCCCCAACAGTCAGGTTCTGCCCAACAGTCAGGTTCTGCCCCAACAGTCAGGTTCTGCCCCAACAGTCAGGTTCTGCCACAGTCAGGTTCTGCCCCAACAGTCAGGTTCTGCCCCACAGTCAGGTTCTGCCCCAACAGTCAGGTTCTGCCCCAGTCAGGTTCTGCCCCAACAGTCAGGTTCTGCCCCACAGTCAGGTTCTGCCCCAACAGTCAGGTTCTGCCCCAGTCAGGTTCTGCCCCAACAGTCAGGTTCTGCCCCAACAGTCAGGTTCTGCCCCAACAGTCAGGTTCTGCCCCAACAGTCAGGTTCTGCCCCACAGTCAGGTTCTGCCCCAACAGTCAGGTTCTGCCCCAGTCAGGTTCTGCCCCAGTCAGGTTCTGCCCCAACAGTCAGGTTCTGCCCCAACAGTCAGGTTCTGCCCCAGTCAGGTTCTGCCCCAACAGTCAGGTTCTGCCCCAACAGTCAGGTTCTGCCCCACAGTCAGGTTCTGCCCCAACAGTCAGGTTCTGCCCCACAGTCAGGTTCTGCCCCAACAGTCAGGTTCTGCCCCAGTCAGGTTCTGCCCCAACAGTCAGGTTCTGCCCCAACAGTCAGGTTCTGCCCCAACAGTCAGGTTCTGCCCCACAGTCAGGTTCTGCCCCAACAGTCAGGTTCTGCCCCAGTCAGGTTCTGCCCCAGTCAGGTTCTGCCCCAACAGTCAGGTTCTGCCCCAGTCAGGTTCTGCCCCAACAGTCAGGTTCTGCCCCAACAGTCAGGTTCTGCCCCAGTCAGGTTCTGCCCAACAGTCAGGTTCTGCCCCAACAGTCAGGTTCTGCCCCAACAGTCAGGTTCTGCCCCACAGTCAGGTTCTGCCCCACAGTCAGGTTCTGCCCAACAGTCAGGTTCTGCCCCAGTCAGGTTCTGCCCCACAGTCAGGTTCTGCCCCACAGTCAGGTTCTGCCCAACAGTCAGGTTCTGCCCCAACAGTCAGGTTCTGCCCCAGTCAGGTTCTGCCCCACAGTCAGGTTCTGCCCCAACAGTCAGGTTCTGCCCAACAGTCAGGTTCTGCCCCAACAGTCAGGTTCTGCCCCAGTCAGGTTCTGCCCCACAGTCAGGTTCTGCCCCAACAGTCAGGTTCTGCCCCAACAGTCAGGTTCTGCCCCACAGTCAGGTTCTGCCAACAGTCAGGTTCTGCCCCACAGTCAGGTTCTGCCCCAACAGTCAGGTTCTGCCCCAACAGTCAGGTTCTGCCCCAACAGTCAGGTTCTGCCCCAACAGTCAGGTTCTGCCCCACAGTCAGGTTCTGCCCCAACAGTCAGGTTCTGCCCCAACAGTCAGGTTCTGCCCCAACAGTCAGGTTCTGCCCCAACAGTCAGGTTCTGCCCCACAGTCAGGTTCTGCCCCAACAGTCAGGTTCTGCCCCAACAGTCAGGTTCTGCCCCAACAGTCAGGTTCTGCCCCAACAGTCAGGTTCTGCCCCAACAGTCAGGTTCTGCCCCAACAGTCAGGTTCTGCCCCAGTCAGGTTCTGCCCCAGTCAGGTTCTGCCCCAACAGTCAGGTTCTGCCCCAACAGTCAGGTTCTGCCCCAACAGTCAGGTTCTGCCCCAGTCAGGTTCTGCCCCAACAGTCAGGTTCTGCCCAACAGTCAGGTTCTGCCCCAACAGTCAGGTTCTGCCCCAACAGTCAGGTTCTGCCCCAGTCAGGTTCTGCCCCAACAGTCAGGTTCTGCCCCAACAGTCAGGTTCTGCCCCGGGCCTCATGCAGCATTGGACCGGCCCTGCAGGATGAGTTCAACCTGCTGCACTGCAGATGAGCAACAAACAGATTTAATTCAATGCTGCTAATGTGGCTTTAGCAGCTCTAACATTTCTGTGTGTCGAGTTTTAATAGAGTCACAGAAACTGTTCTGGTTGCCTGAGTTTATGGGACAGTGGACAAAGCATTTGATATAGTTTGATGCTTCGAAACCAGAAAAATAAAACTCAAAACAATATAAAAGCAGTGAAGTGACCAGCAGGAGAACTGAAAGCTCCTCACCGCCTGAACCTGCATGATGAGGTTAGCGCTGGTTCGCTAACCGCTAACGCTAAGACCAACCGGGAACACAGACATGAACTTTACAGAGCAGACAGCGCCACCTGCTGGGCAGCGACATGAGAATGTTTTGTTCACAAAGATAAATCATCCTCACCGCTCCTCTGAAAGCGCAAAGACAAGTTATTCCTGCGGTTCTGCAGCGCAGTGATTGGTCTGCTCTCACGGCTTTAAATGCATAAACTACACATTTGTCTTCTATAAACAACTTTTAAGAATAAATCTGCTCTGCCAGCGAAAAGCTCAGAGTAACAGAGACGCTTGCAATCCGGCAACAAAATCAAATGAAGCGATTTTAATTATTTTTTTCAATTATTATTTTTCTAAAAATAAAAACAAGCATCACTTGGCCTGGTGGGGCTAGTAAAGCATGGCGGGCTGCCAGGCTTGTAATCCACTGGGGGAAACCCTGTGTTTGTCTTTTCTTTAATGCTCCAGTATCTGCAGCCGGATGGCAGCAGTTGGAACAAACTGACGGGTGTGAGGAGCCTTTTAAAATGTTCCTGCAGCAGCTGTGCAGATCTTCTAGAGAAGGCAGAGAGCAGCCCATGGTCGTCTGGACGGTTTACGATTCTCTGGAGAGTCTTCCTCTATGCTGCTGTGCAGCTGGGGAACCACGCACAGAGACTATAGCAGGTGATCCTGTCATAGAGCATGGATAGGAGGGTACCAGCAGTTTTTGAAAAATATTGTTCCTCCTGAGAACTCTGGGGAAACAGAGTCTCTGCTGGGCTTTCATTGCTGGTCCTGCATTGTTTACATCCCCGACCAGGTTATTCATGAGCTGAAACTCCCAGGAAGCAGAAGTGAGACACTTTCTCCTCCGGCTCTAGAGGTTGAATATCTCATTTAATTCTCCTAAAATCACAATGATCTCCTTGGTCTTGGCCGAGTTTAGGATCCGGTTGTTTTCTGTGCACCATGCCTGGTCCCTGGAGGGAGACGACCCCTGACCCCTGAGATGAGAGCCAATACAGTTGTGTCGTCTGCTTGTTTAAGGAGGATAGTACTTCATAATGAAATGCTGCTCAACACACATCTCAGGTCCTGTCATAGCTAACGGAGGGAGGTGGGCGCCCCTCTGGCCGGGCGCCATCAGTCAGATGGTTTGAGCCACCGCCTCGCTCTGCTGCACCGTGATGTCAGCAGCAGCACAGCCTCATAAGAAAGACAAAAAAATAAAAGCTACATTTGAAAAAAATTATCTGAAAAAAATCCATCCATCTATTTTCTGGTCACTCTTCTGCCTAACGGGGTCGGGAGTTGCTGGTTCCTCTCCAGCTGCGTTCCGGGCGAGAGGCGGGTCACCTGGACGGGTCGCCAGTCTGTCGCAGTGAAAAAAAATCATTTAAAAAAAATTTGCACAATAAAATCTGAAAATTATTTTTGAAAAAACTAAATCTGAAAAAATAGCAACTGCATGAATGTAGGTTCAGCATTGTAAGTTTTTCCCACAATGCATTTCTGATGAAGTGTTTAAGTTTCTAAATATTGTTCTTTTCAAATTAACATTTTTGAAACATGTTTTTGTGATAACGTTTGGAAATCCATAACAGAGTGACAATAGGAAACAGGTCAGAAGCGCTGACCGGGTTTCTGGTCTGGTGGATCCATTGCAGTGGATCCAATCCATTGGATCCAGTCCGGTGGATCTGGTCTGGTAGATCAAGTGCAGTGGATCCGGTCCATTGGATCCAGTCTGGTGGATCCGGTCCAGCGGATCCAGTGCAGCGGATCCAGTGCAGTGGATCTGGTCCAGTGGATCCAGTGCAGTGGATCCAGTCCAGTGGATCCAGTGCAGCGGATCCAGTCCAGTGGATCCAGTGCAGTGGATCCGGGCTGGAGAGCTCCGCCTCCCGCTCCCAGCTCTGTCATATGTCTGTTCTCCCCTCTCTGGCGTTGCAGCGAAGCGGTACTGCAAGACGTCGAGCCCGGCCAGCAGCACCACCAGCTACGCCCCCAGCAGCAGCAGCAGCTTGAGCGGCGGCGGCGGCGGCGGCGGGGGCAGCAGCGCCAGCAGCACCTGCAGCAAGAGCAGCTTTGACTACACCCACGACATGGAGGCCGCCCACATGGCCGCCACCGCCATCCTCAACTTGTCCACCCGCTGCCGGGAGTTGCCCAACGCCCTGGGCGCGAAGCCCCATGAGCTGCTGGCCCAGGTGAGGCCATGGCTGCTGCGGCGCCATCTACCTGTCTTATGTTGTTTGAGCTTTGGGGTATTTTGTTCCTGCTGGATGACCATAAGGAGCGGCTCTGGTTTAGAAGGCTGTGGCTTTAACGAGTTTCATGATTCTTTCCCTCAGAGCCCGGGGCCGGAGGACGTCGGCCCGACGGAGCCGTCCGGTGCGCCCGGCGGGCCGGACGGCGGCGCCGCGGTGCTGACCCCACTGCAGCCCATGTCGCCACAACGCCAGGCTCTGCTCAGCAGCCGCTGCTTCCAGCTGGACGCCGACTGCTGGGAGCTGCCGGTGGATTTCACCAAGCGGCCCGGAGACGAGCCGGACCTCAGAGAGGTACGCCGCCTCAGACTGCCCCCTGAGGGCAGACATGGTACTGCACCATCGGGTCTGTAGGAACAAACTCCTCCATGTTCAGAGTTCACAGGAATGACCTTTAGGTTCTCATGGGGGCTGTGTCTAAGCTTGCAGCTAATTTAGTTTCCAGTCAGAGGAAAAACATCATATTATCACTTTAGTTCATTCATAAATGTTACAATTTCAAACTAATATATCAACTATGTATTATCAAGCTAAGCTCAGAGGTAAATATTTAGATAATATATTAATTTCACATGCCAATAAGCGCTAGTAGACTACCAAAATAAAGGCTGGGTTTGTTTTTAACGTACCAATTTAACTCCAAACTAATCATTCAGCTCAGAGCAAAGCGTTTATTTTACAAGTTAGATATTTAATCCGTAAACTTAACATATAGCTAGCTCAGAGCTAAATGTTTAGCTTGCTAACTAAATATTAGCTCAGAGCTAAATGTTTAGCTTGCTAACTAAATATTAGCTCAGAGCTAAATGTTTAGCTTGCTAACTAAATATTAGCTCAGAGCTAAATGTTTAGCTTGCTAACTAAATATTAGCTCAGAGCTAAATGTTTAGCTTGCTAACTAAATATTAGCTCAGAGCTAAATGTTTAGCTTGCTAACTAAATATTAGCTCAGAGCTAAATGTTTAGCTTGCTAACTAAATATTAGCTCAGAGCTAAATGTTTAGCTTGCTAACTAAATATTAGCTCAGAGCTAAATGTTTAGCTTGCTAACTAAATATTAGCTCAGAACTAAATGTTTAGCTTGCTAACTAAATATTAGCTCAGAGCTAAATGTTTAGCTTGCTAACTAAATATTAGCTCAGAGCTAAATGTTTAGCTTGCTAACTAAATATTAGCTCAGAGCTAAATGTTTAGCTTGCTAACTAAATATTAGCTCAGAGCTAAATGTTTAGCTTGCTAACTAAATATTAGCTCAGAACTAAATGTTTAGCTTGCTAACTAAATATTAGCTCAGAGCTAAATGTTTAGCTTGCTAACTAAATATTAGCTCAGAGCTAAATGTTTAGCTTGCTAACTAAATATTAGCTCAGAGCTAAATGTTTAGCTTGCTAACTAAATATTAGCTCAGAACTAAATGTTTAGCTTGCTAACTAAATATTAGCTCAGAGCTAAATGTTTAGCTTGCTAACTAAATATTAGCTCAGAGCTAAATGTTTAGCTTGCTAACTAAATATTAGCTCAGAACTAAATGTTTAGCTTGCTAACTAAATATTTTGTTTTCTAAAAAAAGTTTAGTTTGAAACTGTGATATTTGTGAATGAAAAGCGATGTTCTGGTTTTGTCTGTTGCCCTGCAGCAGAGGGACGATCTGGACCCGTTCCAGGAGCTGCTGGACGAGCCGCGGTACCCGGCCGAGGTGACGCCATCCAGCCCCAAGCACCACAAGTTCCCGCCCTGCAAGGAGGGCAAGAAGGAGCTAATGAGGTAAGGCTTCAGTGTCTCCGCTAGGCTCCATGTTAGATACTGACTATAGGTACTGCTCTACCAACCCACTGATAACCCGACCCGGTTAGCAGCAGCTAGCTATGGGCCAGGCTGATCCATAGCAACAGAACCTGAACACTGGTTGGATCTTACTGGTGTTTTTCCACTGGATCTTGTGGAGTAGATCCTGCTGGTCCAGCTATTAGTCCAGGTTGTGTTCAGTGACTCTGATCTTCTTCTTCTGCAGTCTGACCAGCTGCCAGATCGCCGATAAGAACATTCGTGGTTTGATGTCATCCAACTCACAGGAACTGAAGTGAGTCTTAAAGTCAAACTGATAAGCTCTGCTGTAGTTCTTCTGGCTGACTGTTGGTGGCGCTGTTTGCTAATCAGGTGTCCCACGCCGGGCTGTGACGGATCGGGACACATCACGGGGAATTATGCGTCCCACAGGAGGTACAGAGAACAGCACACGAATCAGCGTTTGCTCTGCAGGTTTTTCACTCCGGCCGTTTCCTCTTCCTGTCCTCCAGTCTGTCCGGCTGTCCTCGCGCCAAGAAGAGCGGCGTGAAAATCCTCCACAGCAAAGAGGAGAAGGACGAGCAGGAGCCCATCAAGTAAGTGTCTAGTGTCGGAGTGTTCGCTGTAGAGTTGGCCTCCAGCCTGCAGGGGGCAGCTTTTTCCAGCTAAAAGTCGGAATGCTGCTTCCTGCGGCGGTTTGCTGCTCCTCCCAGGTGTCCAGTCCCCGGCTGCGACGGACAGGGTCACGTGACGGGGAAGTACGCCTCCCACCGCAGCGCGTCAGGCTGCCCCCTGGCGGCCAAGAGGCAGAAGGACAGCTACATGAACGGCTCGCAGTTCGTCTGGAAGGCTGGGAAGACGGACGGGATGACGTGTCCGACGCCAGGCTGCGACGGCTCCGGACACGTCAGCGGCAGCTTCCTGACCCACCGCAGGTGAGTTAGGAATAAACACGCCTCCTGTCCTCCAGCTGCTCCGTCTGATCCAGATGTTTTCAGCATCTGTTTGTATCCCAGTCTCTCCGGTTGTCCCCGCACCTCCTCGGCCATGAAGAAGGCCCGGATGAGCAGCGCGGACATGCTGACAATCAAACAAAGAGCGAGCAAAGGTGAAACGAGAACCACTGAGCGGCTCGACCCGGAGCCGAGCCAGAATCCCTAATCTGGGTGGAACTTTGTGTTTCAGGAATAGAAAACGATGAAGAAATTAAACAGCTGGATGAAGAAATCAAAGATCTCAATGAGTCCAACAATCAAGTGGAGTCGGATATGATCAAACTGAGGACTCAGGTGAGGAACGTCTCACCTGCTGAGCGTCAGAAACACGCGAGACAAGCAGCAGTGAAACAGTGAATCTGTGTCGAAGCCTCTCGTTGAAACGACGTTTCAGCTGCAACTGACTGGATCAAAGTTGATTCAACCATCAACTGAATGTGGATCTACATGAACATTGATGTTGATTTCATATTGAATCAATGTTGATCCATGCTTGCTCTCAGTTCTACATCGTAACATATTTGACTCCTGGTGACAGTCAGAACATGAAGAGCAGCATCCATGAGGTCCAGCCCGGTTCCGTACCAACCAGGAAACGACCCGAGTCGGGCCGACCCGGCTCCGACCCGGCTCCGACCCGGCTCCGACCCGGCTCCGACTCGGGTCGTTTCCCTGCAGTCGGTCGGCTCTGGGCCAAAGCAGCAGCTGAAACACGGATCAGAGGGAGGAAGGCAGAAAGACCATAAACATCGAAACGTTCTGAAAGACGTGGAGATGTGAAATAGTGTCCTGGAAGAATCCCAGAGCGTTCGGCTCCCATGTTCACTCAGTCATATTAATAAGGACCTGCTCATGAATATTCATTCAGGTTTATCTCATGTTAGTCGACATACACAATCACATTCACCCGTCAAGCTGCAGCAGGAAACAATGCAGCTATTTATCATTAAACAGCTCAAATAAAAGTAATGTTGCCAAACTTGCCACAAAAGTTCTCTGAGTGGAATTACATTCAGAAACAGGTTGCACCGGGCCAGCAGGGACAGACCGCCCACTGCTGCTTTTATAGCATGTAATGACGACACACAGTATTAGTAGATGCTAACGCCAAGCGCTATAAAACATGGTATATAGTAGATGCTACTGCTAATCACTACATAACATGGTATATAGAAGATGCTAACGCTAAGTGCTATATAACATGGTATATATTAGATGACAACTGCTATGCTAACAGGGAACCCTGGGATGTAATAACTAAGCATCAAATTGTACCAGATCATAAATAAAAGTTATTTTAGCGTCTAATGAAGCGACTTGTTTCCTGTGGTCAGATCACCACCATGGAGACCAGCCTGAAGTCCATGGAGGAGGAGAACCGGGCCATGGAGCAGCATAACGACTCGCTGCTGCATGAACTGGCCAACCTGAGCCAGTCGCTCATCAACAGCCTGGCCAACATCCAGCTGCCACACATGGTGAGGAACTGAACCCGGACGGACCCAGACCTGACCGGAACCGGTCTTGACCTGGACC
Organism: Poeciliopsis prolifica; assembly: GCF_027474105.1. NCBI lineage: Eukaryota > Metazoa > Chordata > Actinopteri > Cyprinodontiformes > Poeciliidae > Poeciliopsis > Poeciliopsis prolifica. The sequence goes on along the minus strand of NW_026562469.1, from coordinate 319,821 downwards.
GGATCCAGACTGGAACCTTACTGGACATGGACTGGGTCATGCTAGTGGCGTTAGCAGGAGCAGGCGCTATCACCACTAGCAGATGCTAACGCCACTAGCAGGAGCTGACAGGAAATCAGAACAAACTGGAACGGATGATTAATATGATTTTGATTCTTCTTCCAGTCTTTGAAGCAATCCGTTTTAATAATATATCAGATAAAATGTTCTGATTGGTTCTGATGATCTGGACCTGAAGGTTCTGATATTAGCAGAACACATCTGTCCCCATTTTAGCAGTAATGGTGATATTTTCCATTCCACTATCAGAGCGGCCATATTGGGTTCTGAATCCGGCCAGCACCTACTGGGAAAATTAAACTCAGAATAAATCAAAACTATTTTCTATTTTTAAACTGCAAACAGGAAGCAGTTTTAAACAAGATTTTCAAAATAAAATGTAGAAATCCTATTTTCTGTTTCTGTAGAGACCAGAGCGGATTCACCAGTTCTGTTCATTCTTCCTAACCCAGACGGTTCTGATCCATTTAAATCTCCTCCAGCTTCAAATCTGTCCTAGTTCCTCCAGAACCTTGTTTGGGTTTTAGTTCTGGATGCAACTGGAAGCTTCACTTCCTGTCACGTCTCCCCATTCTGTCCATGAACTTCCTGTTTGGCCTCCATGACCCATCCTGAGTTCTGCATGCTCCCGGTCGGTTCTGGTTCTGCTGGTAGATGTGCAGGAATCCGGACCGAAACACTGATCCGGGTTTTTCCTGCCAGTGTTCCCGCTCTTCCCGTTGCGTCCGCCTGCGCTGACTGCTGGATTTGTTCTGCTCCACAGGAACCGATGAACGAACAGAACTTTGACTCGTACGTCAGCACTCTGACTGACATGTACACCCACCAGGACCGGTACCAGAGCCGGAGAACAAGGCGCTGCTGGAGAACATCCGCCAGGCCGTCCAGGGGATCCAGGTCTGACCGGAGCGGGAAGCCGGTTCCGGAGGATCCGGGCCCGGGTCCGCTCCTGTTTCTGTCCTCATCAGTGTCTGGTTCTGTCCTCTTGGTTGGTGTTGCTTTGGACTCAGACGTGTCTCGGTCCGACCCGGTCCGATGTGGCGTCCCGCTCATGGCTGCTCATCGTTCTTGACCAGTACAGCCCAGTACTGGGCTGTACTGGTCAGACTGGGAGCCTGACCTCTGGCATCGGACTCTGACGTTCCGTAAATCCTTCTGAACTTCTGCTGCAGTTCCCCATCACCCCATCGGGCCTCCACCTTTCAGGCTTTTATTTTGAAATGCAAACGGCTGCAGGAAATGTAGGAGACAATCCGCCACCTGAGTGGACAGTGGAGACCAGTGGAGACCAGTGGAGACCAGTGGAGACCAGTGGAGACCAGTGGGAGGAACTGAGTGGGAATATGCAATTTCTTCTGAATCACGGAGCAACGAGCTGAAAGCTGTTTTTACTGACGATCGATGTTTGTATCAATCTTTTCCTACATGGTGTTTTAGCCTCTGTTCCATGTTTAGATGTTTTATTCTGAGCTTCTCTGGATCTACAGGGTCAAAAGTCCTCCAGAACCGGTCCGATGGAGGCTTTGGGTCAGAACCGATGGGACATTTCCTCATCACACCTCATCATGCATGCACTTTATGGAAGCACGTTCCAGTATCGCCGCGCCACTGGTCCAGTTCATCCCTGAAAGGAAAACTCCACCTCTTGCCTCCGTATATGGTCGGCTTCCAGGTGAACCCTGACCTCCAGGGTCGCTGGCCGAGGTTCTGCTGCTCAGCCCGGCCGGGTCCAGGAGGAACCGATGGCTCCACCTGACGGGAGCCGATTGAAACGTCACAAACTGACAGCAGCAACTTCAGATTGTTTAGTTCCTACAGAAAAGGAACAGGATTCAGTTTCAGTCACATTTCCACCACATTCAGAAATGTCCAATAAAAATATTTAGCTGGAAATTTGCATGCTAGCTAAATGTTTAGCTTCAAGCTACATATTTAGCTCGCTAACTAAATACCTCATTGACTTTGAAGCTAAATATTTAGCTAACAGCTAAATGTGGCAAAATGTTTGGTTTGAAACTGTGATGTTTATAAATACATTAATAACTCGGTGAAAATATAACTTTGAAAGATAAAAATATCTTTGTCTTCTACCACAGACTAAGTAATCCAAATTATTGCTGTTCATTTCGGCCGCCATGTTCACGGCTTTTGGAAAAAGATCTCAGCTCTTCTAGATAATCTGGTCGGTTTCATGAGAAAAACAATAATCCATGATTGGGATTTCTTGGATGCGTTTCCAGGATTAAACATTTCCAGCAGAAGGAACCTCGGCTGGGATTATTATTCCCGGTCAGCCTGGAGCCGGATCCGTCGGATACAGGAGGAGTTTTCCTGAAGGAAACGGATCTGCGGCTTCCTGCTTTGGTTTTCCTGCAGAACGGAGGAGTTAAAGCACAATTTAAAGATGTGAAGAGCCTGAATGAAGAACCTCACCTGAAATGATCTTTTTATATCTTTGATTTCTTTCTTCATGTCAGACTTCCAGAAGCTTTTTTCCTACCAGACAGCATGACTCCCTGCTGACACCTTCAAGGTCAGCAGGTTCCATTTCTGTTGAATTGTGGAGTTTGTACAGTTTTTATCATGTTGGTGTTGCCATCTGTTGCTCTGAATAAATCCTGTGTTGCAACACCTGTAAAGAGCCTTTGTTGACCTTCCTGAACAGCTGCAGGTTTTCCTTCCACATGACTTTACTGAAGGTGATTGAAGGTTTAATGTGTTTGTACCACATGAGGAAGCTTCTGCTCTGGGATCTGAATCATCACAGGTTTGTCCTCAGAAGGTCCAAAGTTGGTCATTTCATTAGGTACGCCTTGCTGGTACCGGGTCGGACCCGTTTACCCCCAGAACCCACTTTGTTTTTACTCAACGTAGATGGAAGGTGTCTGAAACGTTCCTGAGACGTTTGGAGTCTGACAGCATCAGGCAGTTGGATCTTCATCACAATAACAGTCTTCAGTCAGAGGGGTTTTCAAAGTCACTGAGATACTGACCTCTATAGCAGATCAGTAACCAGAGTTCATAAGATTTTTAATTGAATTATCAAAGAAAATTGGATCAGTGTTTTTCATCTAAATACTAGTTTAAAGATGCTGATACTGAGGCAATCAAACTATTATTTGCGTTGGAAATTAGCTTTAAAATAATTCATCACAATCTAGATCTTAATATTTTAAATCTCAAAATTTGGGATTTTATCAAGGATGTGTTTAATTTTGAGAACTAATGTACATTATTTCACATAATGTAATTTACCTAGTGTGTATTATTTCCTCCTTTACAGAATAAAAGACATTTAGTCCCAGACATTTGTCTAAAAATACATGTCATACATTGTGTGAATCTTTCATCTTTGATCAACCTTCATGCGATTCTAAATGTTTGTCCTACAGATCAAAAATGACAACAAAAGCCCCAAAACAAAGCAAATTAATTAGATTTTATTCAAAATCTATTCTTCATGATGAAATGATCTGATATTCATCAGTTCAACTCAATGTGATTCATTTCTTATTATGTCTTTTTGTTACACAATACAAAGAGACAATCAATGCTAAAACACATTTTTTATATTTTACCACAAACCAAGTTTGTAGCAGTTTACGTTTATACAGTAAAGGTTTATTATTGTAATAATATAAATGTGAAGTTATTACTTGTGAATTAATTAGACTGAAACCGAACAAAAACTCAACAATTTGGAGCTTTTTAGTAAACGATTCATTCTTTTACATTCTTTTAGGAAGTGATTTATAAAAATATGTAAACAAAACAAAAATGTTGCCTGATTTTGTGAACAATTTAATATCAGAGATTTTCAACACAAGAACATCTTCAGAAGATGATGTTCATCTCACAAAGATTTTCTTTTGCTGAACATCCTCAACATCCTCACCATCTTCAGCATCCTCAACACAAAATGAAGAACATCCTGTCCCTCCCACACCACATTGAACACAAAATGTTCAACACAAATTGTTCAAGAAAATCTTCATTGCATGAAGATGTTCACCATATGAAGACGCTCCTAGATTAAACATCTTCAGCACAACAATTTATTCAACATAAGATGTTCAGCTTCTTATGCTGAAAATCCCATGTAGGTCAGTTTGTCCAAACATGAAACGTCGACTCATGGCTTCAGCAAGAAACCCTCTAGTGGTTCTCAGATTTCCTTCATATAGTTAATGAGTTTTTATCATGTCTGACATTTTTTTCTGTTGTGTTTGGGAGCTTGATGTGATGTGAGCTTCAGATTGAGAGGGCAGGTGCAGGTCAAATACCTGGATGCGGGTCTTTGATATGTGTGAGTTTGTTTATTAGAGAGAGTTTGTGTGTGGCCTTTCAACCCTTTTTCTGGTGTTTAAATGCTTTTATAATGCACAGGTCCAAAATGAGCCACTAAAAAATCCTTGTACCCTGGTGCTGTTCGGCCCACATGGAAATATCAACAAAGTATCACTTTTCATAATGACAGGGTCAATTTAGGAAAAGTCATAAAATTTAAGTTAGAAAAAGACAATTTAGGGTATTTTTTCTAGAGCTAAACATGGTGATGGGTCACCTTTGACCCACAAGGGTTAAATCAACCATCTCATTGGGGTCAAATCATTTTCTGCTCAACTTCCTGGAGTCAAAAAATGGCTGCAGATAAAAAAGAGAAAGAATTTGCTATGTGAAAAACATAGTTTGTGTGCGAAACATAATCTATAAACCACTTTTTGTTCCTGACCCCCATGAACATGCAGTCCAGCTTCCAGTTCCTCTCCCAAGATGGCCGACAGGGTGGCGTTACACAGCCGCTGCGGTCTCACTGTTGGCTGAAAAAAACACCATACTCACAGAACCAAAGACAGAAATAAGCTTATAAATGTATTTCTGTCTATAACCAGAACTCTGAAGGAGGGAGAGGAACCACAGATCAACAAACTGAAGGTGGTGAATTTCCTCCAGGACAGCAGAGGGCGCCACCAGGGGCCACGGAACCACTTCCGGGGTGAGAACAAATCCCCTTCCGGTGGGTAAAAAACAAACCGGACCGCGGTGACTCCAGCAGAACTGCGGTGTCGAACCGTGGCCGCTGAATGAACAGGCGGTCCAGCGCGGCTCGGTTCGGTCGGTCAGTATGGTGAAGTGTGTGGTCTCGAGCTGTCCGAACCGAGTGGACGGGTCCAATCACGGAGTGTTCAACAGAACCCAGAAACGGTTCTTCAAGTTCCCGCGAGATCCAGCGAGGGTCAAGGTAGGTCCAGTTTCATACTGGTACCGGAATTTAGAAGTTCTGGTCCGGTTCGGTCCAGTTAGTGACTTACTGAAGTTGCACAAAGACCCGGAGCGGACCGCAGTGGAACCGGTTCATCAGGTCCAGAAGGTTCCGGAGGTTCAGGTCAGGTTCTGGTTCCGCTCTGTTGGAATATCACATGTTCAACTGGACTTGGACGAAATGTTTTGTTCGGTTCTCCGGTGCCGTTTTGGGTCTTCACTGGGAACCACGTGACCTTTGACCTCTGAACCCAGAAAGAACCAATCAGGACTGACCTGACAAAGAATGAATCAGCTCCAGAGAGCCAAAGCTGGTTCTGGTTGGGTTCTAAACGGGTCGCTGGATCCTTCCAGGTATGGCTGGCGGCACTGCGGCAGGCGGACCAGCAGAACCAGAACCAGAACCTGATCTGTGAGGACCACTTCCTGCCGGAGGACATCTCGTCAGGTGACGTCAGCGCAGACGCCATTCCCATCATGCCTCCCTGCCTGGACGGCCCGCTGGACCCATTGGACCGGTGGGGAACCGGGTCGGAGAACGACGAGGACCAGTGGGTCGGAACCGCCGGGCCAGGTGAGGAAGAGGAGGTGAAGGCTGCCTTCCCTTTAACACCAAGATAGCTGCTCCAGAACTTCCTGCTCTGGACCCAACAGAACAGGTCAGAACCTTTACTGAGCCGACCGACCCGGTTCTGCTGGATCAGAATCAGTTGAAGGGATAACTGTTGTTCTGTTCCCACCTGCAGAACCAAGCTCTCCAAGCGGTGCCAGCAGGTCCGACTCTCAGGTAAGCGGTTCTGATCCGGTTCCACTGTGGTTCTGTCAGAAGTTTCCGGGCCTGTATTGACTCGTGTCTCCCCACAGCCAGCAACAGCAGAACGGGCCGATTCGGACCCGGGAAGGTCGGTTCTGTCGAGTGGCAACGGCGTCCGTGCGGTTCTCGAGTCTCTAACCGGGCCGTGTCGTCCCCAGACGTTTCTCTGCTGGTTCTGACCCGGCGGTTCCTGGACCTGTTCCTGACGGCGTCGGACGGCTGCCTGGACCTGCGCAGCGCCATCGCCAGCCTGAGAACGCGCCGCCGCCGCGTCTATGACATCACCAACCGTGCTGCAGGGCGTCCGGCTCGTCCAGAAGGAGTCCGTCAACCGGATCGCTGGATGTGAGTGATCCGGTTCCGGGTCTGCCGCTCTCATGTGGAGAGACAGGAACTTTGTTGCTGACAGCCATCTTGGTAGGGTTAGCCACAGACTCAGCAGGAGGGCGAACTTCACGACGTTTCATCCTGACTGTCAGTTTGAGTATCTGTGTAAAATATGTTTACAAAGATAAACATCAGATATTTGCTGCTGTTCTTTACTAGCTTAGCTAATTTATCTTCTGCCTCAGAGTGTGTAGCCTAGCTGTTGCTACACGTCACCTGAACCTGGTTATCGGCTGCAGAGTTCAGATTTTATGATTCGGATTCTTCATGAATCTGTTGAAACTTGGATCGTGTCGCCTGCGGTTCCAGGTGAAGCTCCTCCATGTTGCACTCGTCCTTCTTCACTGGCTAGCTAACTTTATCATAGCAGCAGATACGACAGCTGGTCCACATTGTCTGCTGCATTTCGTTGATCCAGCGGCAGCCATTTTGTTCATGTATTTTTCTCCTCGTTGTCTGAAATGTTGCATATTTTCTGTTGTTCTGGAAGCCGTGCTATGGCTATGCTACGCTCTGTGCTGCCTACCAAGATGGCGGATCACTTCTTGTTTGGGAACTATGAATTAAATTCGGAGTCACTTGGTTCCGTTGTTCTGTTTATCTGTGCTACCCATAAATCCATCCTACCTGTGGAAGTTTCGTTGCATGTATTTATTCCATCGCAGATTACGGTAATCGTTATTGAATTTATTTAGGCTTTCATTAAGATGCTGGATTATTTCATGTTTTTAGTTTACATGACAGCAGCTTATAAATATATTTATGCCTTCAGTTTGTCGTCTGAAAAGTCGTTACTACTGTAAACAAGTTATTATTTGGTTGTTAATCAGGACTAAATATGTTGTTTTGTAGCTATTTTGTCCCTATATTTTAAAATATTTCAGTTGAATTAGTCTCTTTTATGATTAAACTTTGCTAAATAGATGTTAGTGATCGTATGTGGGATTGAAGCTGTGATATTAGTGAATATTGATCATTGATGTGCTCAGTTCGGTGGCTGCTGATAACAGACATATAAAGTATTAATGTGCATACAGAGTTGCTCTGTCTGTGTTTAGTTTCATTTCAATAAGTTCAGGTTTTTCCACTGATACAGTTTCAATCCCACAAACATTCTGTATTTCAAATATTTTAAAGGATTAGTGCCACTTCCAGGGCAGGGGGTCAAACTCTGGTCCTGGGGCCCAGGGCCCCGAAACCTTGAGATGAGGCTCTGCTGCACCTGGACAGACTATTGGGTCGTTAAGGTTCTGGAGAACCGATCCACAGCAGGAGGTCCTGGAGCCGCTTCATTCCAGGGGTTTGATCATGGATATAAACAATCAGAACTCGTATTGATCTGCAGAATATTGACGGGAGCAGTTTTGGACGGGTAGCACGGACCGACGGCCATCTGTCTGTGCTATGGTAGGAAAATCTGATGAGGTAGCTCAGATTGTCAGAACACCGGTCCAAACCCAGAAGAATCCGGTTTCCTGGCTTCCTGTCTGTGAGTGGTTCTGGTCGGGTCCAATGAATCTGGACCTCCGGGTCGGATTCGGTTCCTCCTTCCTGACCGAACAGAACCATTTGTTCTGATGGTCTTGTGGGAAGTCAGAGGTCCGGTTTGTTTGCTGTGTATTTCGGACCACTAACGCGACCAGAACCTCCGTTTCTCCCAGTATCTCCAGTGACACCAGTATGTTGTGTGCAGAGGAAGCAGCCCCGCCTCCAGCTACCTGGGTCAGAACCGGGGTCCAACATGGCCGACCTGAAGCTGGTGGAGGAAACCCTGGACTCTCTGATCCGGACCAGCGCCGAGCAGCTCTTCCACCTGACCGACGACCCGCACAACTCCAGATATCCTTCCGGTTCGGTCCGGTTCCGAGTTTCTGCTGATGGTTTCTACAGGTTCTGATGGGTTCTGGTCGGTTCCGGACCGGAGTTCAGTCTGGTTCCTGTTTTGTTCTTAAATTAAAATGATTTTGATTCTTGGCTCTAATATTCACAACATGAAGGGACCAGTAACGGTGAGCAGGATCCTCGGATCAGAACCGGACCAGAACACTGCTGCAATCGGTTCTGGACGCTCCGCCGTCTCCAGGGTTATGGTTCTGGTCACACTGTTGGACCTTTAGCAGAACTGGTCCAGGCTCAGAACCCGTCCCTCTGCCTTTGGATCGGTACCGGTTTTCCTTGACGGCGGTCCGGTCCAGGCTGGCCTACGTGACCCGGCAGGACCTGGTCGGGATGCAGAACCTCCAGAACCAGACGGTTCTGGTGGTGAAGGCGCCAGAGGAAACCAAGCTGGAGGTTCCGGCTCCCACCGAGGTGAGCAGAACCGCAGAACGGTCGGGTCGGGTCGGGTCCCAATCAAACTGAGGTTCTGTTCTGATCCAGGACAGCATCCAGATCCACTTGAAGGGCGGGACGGGTCCGATCCGGGTTCTGACCTGCGACGCCGGAACCACCGGAGAAGCGGGTTTTTCTTCGCTGGAGGAGAGTCGGATCAGAACCACCGAGCTGAACGCAGGTAGCTTCAGAACCGAGATGGGTCCACTAGAACTTCTGACCTATTGAAGAAACCAGTGAGTTCTGGGTCCAGGTTCTGGTTCTGTTGGTACCTCATTGGTTTCAGCTGAACCAGAACCAGGTTCTGCTCAGTTTGGACCTGACTAAATAGTTTTGGGTCTTCAGAACGTCCAGAACCTGGTTCTGAAGACGCCCAGCTGTGATTGGCTGACTGGTGATCCCTGTTCTGGTTCCAGGTCAGCAGAACCGGGTCCAGAGCGCGTAGGTCCAACCGGGCCAGCAGGGGGCGCTGCAGCTGAGAACAGGAGAAACGATCCGTCGGACCGGACCGGAACCAGGACCGGACCGGAACCAAGAGCGAAGTGATGGAGACGATGCTGGGAGTTTATTCTGATTATTGTTATTAGTTTATTTCCTGTTTGTTTGGTTCTGGTTTTGTTTTGAGCTCAGAACTTTCTGACAGAACCGGGCCGGGATGTTCTGAAATAAAGAGTTAATAAAACCTGGATTGGTTCTGACCCGTTGGACCGGCGGTTCCACAGAAAGACAGAACCAAGTCTGGACCTGCAGAGAAGGGATCCCGGTTCTGAACCAGGCCTGTGGGTCCAATCCGTCCTGGAGGAATGAAACTGAGCAGAACCAGAACCGACTGGGCTTCCAGTCCATTTATTACGGAATGTTTCTGCCGAGTCATGATTCTGTTCGGGTCGGACATGACATCATCAAAGTACAGCGACACACACTTCCTCTCTCTCACATACTTCCTGTCACACGCTGGTTCTGCCGGTTCCGGGTCGGTCCGAGTCGCCTCGCAGTGAAAAGTTCTGGTTCAGCTGATTGACCTGCTGGCCTCTGATTGGCTGGACGGAGTTTGTTCAGGGTGGGCGGAGCTAAAACACTTCCTCTTCCTCACAGCCGTAATCTGGAAAACATGGATGCATTGGTTGGTTCTGGTTCTGGTTCTGATGGGTCAGGGAAAGTTGCGTACCGACCTCCAACCAGCTGCAGTGCGCTGACGCAGTCTTCCTCTGCCTCCTCCTCCTCCTCCTCCGTCTCCACAGGGGGCGGGGCTTCGGCGGGGGCGGGGCCTGCAGGAGGAGGAGCTTCAGGTACGGCCTCTGGTGCCGTTTCCATGACAACTGCTGTTTCCACCTGAAGTTGATGAAACAAAATGGAGTCAGGGAGAACTGACGGACTCAGGGTTTCCCGGTCCGGTCCGGTCCGGTCATCCGGGGTTTACCTGCAGAGAGGTTTTCTTTTTCCGTGGTGTTGAGGAAATGAGGCGCCGGAACCTGGAACAGGAAGCAGGAAGTTGAGCTCTGATCACCGATCAGGTGATCGATTGCTCGGGTCTGGTACCTCTTGGTCATCATGTTGGCGCTGGCGGACAGCTCCGCGTTGGCGTCGCCGCCCTTCCTGCGGCGGCGGCTCAGGCGTTTGCGCGGGACGACGTCGGCGCCCCCTGGGGGCTCGGTGGCGGGACTTCCTGCCGGCTGGTTCAGGTCTCTCAGGACGTCGTAGTTGATCTTACTGGAGATCTTCTTCCTCTCCAGCATCTTCTCGATGGCCTCGCCCGCTGTGGCCGCCTCGATCTGCTCACGCTTCTTGTATTTCTTCTTCTGCAGACGGGGAAAGGTCAGAGGTCAGAGCAGGTAGGCGGTCCCTGGCATGCAGACTAGTAGACCCTGTGTCCAACCTTCTCCTTGTAGGTCCCCTGCTCCTTCTCCTTGGTGATCCTCTCCTCCTTTTCTGTGGACACAAGCAGCCAATCAGGATCGTCCGTGTTTAATCAGCCAATCAGCATCCTCCGTGTTGACAGCTCCTCACCCTTCTGCTCCTTCAGGTAGTCTGCGTTCTGCTTGGTCCAAAGCTCCGTCTTCACCTCCACCTCCTTCTCGTTCAGGATGTACTGCAGCAAAACCCAGCAGCCAATCAGAGACCGGCCGGCCTGGTGGCAGCCAATCAGCACGCCTCTGACCGGAACCGGGCGCTCACCTTTTCGATCTCCTGATCGTCGATTCCTTCCAGGTCCAGATCTCCGCTCGGATCCTCTAGAAAACATGTAACCATGGTGATTAATGATTTAACTAGTTACTAGTCTGTTAACACGGTGACTTTGTGGTTTTCTAATGACGTCATAACTGTCAGTGGATGATGTAATACCACATGGTGGTGGAACAGTTCCTGATTGGTTTGTACCGTCTGGGTTCTGGTCCGGTTCCGGAGGACCGGAGGTGTGAAAGGTCTCCTGGAGGCCCAGGCTGGCGTTCCCCAGGATGGAGGCCAGAGGGGCGCCGTGGGCCGGGAGCCCGCCCCCCTCCGTTTCCACTTCCTGTGGCGCCCCCCCCCCTCCTCCTCCCGGATAACCTGACACAGGAAGTCCTGCGTCAGCCGCTGGGCGGCGGCCCGCAGGTCGGCGTCGTCCCCCTCCTTGTCCTCCGGGTCGGACGGAGAGGACAGGACGTCCTCGTCCTCCGGATCTGAAACCAGATTTATCGGTGAACGACCCGGACGTCGCCGTCGCTCTCAACGTCCGCTTCGTCCTTCTGTCTCTACGCAGTTTTAATAAAACAGAACCAGAGCGGATGGAGCCTGAATATCCATCTGGTTTCCGCTCTCCCACTCTGCAGCTGGTTCTGGTTCTGCTGGAGTTGTGCTTATGTGTGACCTGGTTTGAATTGGACCTGCTGTGGTTCTGGACGGACCCATTTCCTTGGCGTAGGCGGCGTAGATCCCCCTGAGTTTGGGCCGGCTCTTTTCCAGCTCCGTCTCGATCTCCTCCTTGTAGCAGCTGATTTCTCCTGGCGGAACCAAAGCAGACAGAGTCGGATCAGCGGCTGCTCCCGCTCAACCCGGTTCAGGTTTCCTGACGATTCCCGGCCTGACCTTCGACCTCGTCCAGCTTCCGGGCCAGCTCCTGCTCCAACTGCAGAAGAAGATGTTAAATCCACTTCAGTGTTTGAACAGGTCCAAACTGAGCATGCTCAGAAACAACCTGCTGTAAAGAACATTCATCGCTTTGATATTTGGTGAGCCGGCCAATCGGAGGCCAGGAGATCTACCTGCTGCATCTTGACCTTGTGCTGGCCGGCAGTGAAGGACGGCGGATCACATTCCTGCTCCAGATCCACCCGCATGAACTCATCGATGGTCAGCTGACTGGTGGGCGTGTCCTCAAACTCTGTGAGCCTGCAGGGACAGAAGGAGGGATCTGATGGGATCTGGTGGGATCAACTGACTGGTACATGGACTAGATTCCACCTGCATCTTCTTATATCTATAAACATCTATATATTAGATCTCCTGACTGGGATCTTATGGAGCCAATTGGGATCAGTCCTGTCGATCCCTGTGATCCTGGTAAATCCAGATCCAGGATCTAGAGACTGAACTCGTGGGAATGTTAATTTCTTTAATGTTAGCTTGGAATCATAAGGATGATTCCTCTGTGATGTCGTCGATCTGCTTCATCTACGGATCCACTGGGATCTCACTCACCTCTTCCTCAGAGTGGTCTGGCACACCTTCACCACGCCGATTACGTCCTTCACCGAGCGCCGAAACTTGTGCATCCGCGCCGCAACCAGGAGAGCTGGGGGGGAGGACAGGAGAGGGGGGGGGGACAGGAGGGGGGGGGACAGGAGGAGGGGTGGGGGACAGGAGGGGGGGGGACAGGAGGGGGGGGGGGGACAGGAGAGGGGGGGGGGACAGGAGGGGGGGGACAGGAGGGGGGGGGGACAGGAGGGGGAGGGGGACAGGAGAGGGGAAGGACAGGAGGGGGGGGGGACAGGAGGGGGAGAAGGACAGGAGGGGGGGGGGGACAGGAGAGGGGGGGTGATGTCATGAGCTGCATGGATGCTGCTGTTGCCATGGCGACAACCTCACCTGCTCCACACAGGCCGGACGGTCGGCGGCCCGTGTGCATCCAGTCTCTCTTCATCCTCTGCACCAGGCGCAGCGCCGTCATGGAAACCTCGTGGTTCTTGTCTCCAAACTCCAGCATGTGAGCGAAGCGAGGGATGTACAGGCAGGGGTCTGCGGGGAGGGCAGGGGTCAGGGGTCAGGCACTGCAGGCTCCGCCCCTTCAGGTATGCAGTACACCAACCCCATCAGAACCTGACTTGGCTCGAATGTTTACATGTCTGACAATTTCCAGATGAAACCGTGTTTATTCATATCTTTTTCAAGATGGCCGCCGTGGTTTGCTGTTAAACTGTTTCAGCAGAGCAGATTCTCCAACGGCTCATTTCCAGACCGGATCAGAACCAGAACCTCATCCACTGCGTTCTGGGTCAGAACCAGAGCCGCTGCGGCTCATGGCTCCCCCTGGTGGAGAAGCTCAGCAAAACAAACTGGACCCAAGATGGCGGCGGGAGGCGGACAGCAGCGCGAGGACGGGCTTTAATCCGGACCGAACCGAGGCGGGTCCAAAGGTAGCACACACAGATGAGCTGAGCACAGAACCGGACGGGTTTGGTTCTGTGCTCAGAACCAGACCGGGTGTCTGCAGGGCCCGTCAGTTCGGGATCAAACGGAAAGGTGCTGCGTGGTTCCGATCCAAGATGACAGCCGAACCCAGACTGGATCTCCAGGTTCGATCCAAACAACAGGATCGATAATCAGGATCTGCTGTTCGGATCGAACCTGCAGGACCTTCAGGCTCGGTTCTCGAGAATCTTCCGTCAGTCCGGTCCAGATTCCCAAAGTGGACCGCGCAGGGCCGGCCGAAGGCATGTGCGAGTTAAGCGGCTGCTGAGGGGCCCCACTGCACAGGGGCCCCAAGAGTAGGGAGCCAGCAGTGTGACGTCATACACTAGAAGCTCTTCCGGTAGGAAATCATATCAGCAGCGGCGGCTTTTATTTTGAAAAGACGACAGATCCATTGCAAAACAGCAGCTAACTTCCTGTTTCAAAATGATTCTTTTTATCAAATTGAATGAAAATGTGAATTATTATCTTGACTGTTGAACAGAGTTCAGGTTTGAAATGAACGGATCGAAGCTTCATGAGCTGCAGGTTCGGTTTCTGGATCGCTGTCAAATTCTGTTCAGATTCTGTTCGGATTCTGTGGCAGAAGATATGAAGTTTGTTTCTGTGTTCAATAAATGTATGTTAAGTATAATAAGTGGTAGTTTGATTACTGTTCTTGTAAAATACTGTGTTTTGCAGCATTTAAACTCTTAGATGGTGATGGATCTGTTAGCTGCTCTTATGCTACATGAAACATTGCTAATGAAAATGCTACATGCGTGTGCTGAAAATAGTCTTCATGGTTAAACTGAGGTAAACCAGCCGCCTCTTCGCCCTGCACACAATATTCTCTTGCACACAGCTCAAGACGTTACGGTAACCCCGTTTACCAGCTGCTTTCACAATAAAAGCTCACATCCGGTTCATGTTTGATCTGCTGGAGGTAGATTTCCAACAGCTTCATGTTTAGAAATAAAGCATCAGAGATGATTGGGGACATGAAGCAAAGCTGAAAACTGTTGACTGCATCAATCTACCAACAGCAGATCAAACATGGACTGGATGTGAGCTTTTATTGTGAAAGGTAAATTAGGGACTGGATTGGTTTAGGCTCTTTGTGCTCCCAGCTGTTTGGATAATCTGGATTATAATCCCTCTGACCCAGACAGGAAGCGGCCATGTTTTGATGGGAGGAAGAGGAGGAGATGGCAGAGGAGCTTTTCTCCACCAGCCTTCCTCACGGCGAGGACGAGGAAGAGGAGGAGACGAAGAAGAACTTCGTCCAGCTGAGTGAACCCGAGGAATCCGCCCAGCGAAACACCGTCGGCATCGACGACGATGATGACGACGATGATGATGAGAGACTCAGCTGGCAGGGCGCCCACCCCACCCTGAGGGAGAGGTAAACGACAACATGGCGGTGTGGGCGGGGCTTCACCACTTCCTGTGCCATGTTTCAGGTTATTCAGGTTCTGGTCCCAGTTTGGACCGGTTCAGAACCATAAATGACTTTCAGTGTGAACCAGGTCCAACCGGGTCAGACGCCACCACTATGAAGTCTTGAACAACCTGGACAGGCGCCACAGCGCCCCCTGCTGACACCAGCTGGTTCCTGTTTGTTTGCAGGAACGCTCTGATGTTCAACAACGAGCACATGGCCGACATCCACTTCATCGTGGGTCCGCCTGGAGAAACGCAGACGGTCCCGGCGCACAAGGTACAGAACCTGGCCTGGAGCGATCCTGTGCTCTCGATGTGATTCTGCCGGCTGGTTCCGACCCATTTCCTGACTGTGTTCCAGTACGTCCTGGCGGTCGGCAGCTCCGTGTTTGGGGCCATGTTCTATGGAGATCTGGCGGAAGGGCAGTCGGAGATCCACATCCCAGACGTGGAACCGGCTGCTTTCCTCACCCTGTTGAAGTGAGTCCAGACATGGTTCCAGAACCACCACAGAACCACCAGAACTCTGTACCTGCTCCGGGTTTGGTTCAGAATGCTGTAGATCAAAGTCAGGCCCAGACAGACATTGTTCACTGCGGTTCTGACCCATTCAAGCTGATGTAAATCTATTCACAGTGGGTACGGACCGAGTTGACTCACTAAGTCTGACTCAGACGGGTTCAGACTGGACTGGACCTATTCAGACCGGTTCAGAGAGGTCTAGTTGCTTCCTGTGACGGATCTCGTACCAATCAGAAGATGTGGTGTCTTCACTAGAAACCAGCAGAACCCAGGAGCTTCTGATCCGGAACCTTCTTCAGGGTTCTGGTCCAGAGTGGATCTGGGTCAGAGGTCTTTAATGTCCCGTCCTGTGTCTCAGGTACATGTACAGTGACGAGGTGGAGCTGGATGCCGACACGGTTCTGGCCACGCTCTACGCCGCCAAGAAGTACATCGTCCCGGCTGTGGCAAAAGCGTGCGTGGGCTTCCTGGAGACGAGCCTGGAGGCCAAGAACGCCTGCGTGCTGCTGTCCCAGAGTCGGCTGTTTGAGGAGGCGGAGCTTACGGAGCGCTGCTGGGAGGTGATCGACGCGCAGGCCGAGCTGGCGCTGCGCTCTGAAGGGTTCTGTGAGATCGACCGGCCCACGCTGGAGATCGTCCTGCAGAGGGAGACACTCAACATCCGCGAGGCGGCGGTGTTCCAGGCGGCGCTGAGCTGGGCGGCGGCAGAGTGCCAGCGCCAGGGACTGGCGGTGACCCCTCGGAACCAGCGGACCGCGCTCGGGAAGGCTCTGTACCTGCTCCGGGTCCCCTCCATGTCTCTGCAGGAGTTTGCAGATGGACCCGCACAGTCGGAGGTTCTGACGCTGGCGGAGACCCACAACATCTTCCTGTGGTACACCGCTACCAACAAACCCCAACTGGACTTCCCTGTGGGAAAAACGGGTCGGCCTGGCGCCGCAGCGGTGCCACCGCTTCCAGGCGTCCGCCTATCGCAGCAACCAGTGGCGCTACAGGGGGCGCTGCGACAGCATCCAGTTCGCCGTGGACCGCAGGATCTTCATGGCCGGGCTGGGCCTGTACGGGTCGAGCGGTGGGAAGGCCGAGTACAGCGTGAGGATCGAGTTGAAGCGACAGGGAACCCTTCTCGCCCAGAACCTGACCAAGTTTCTATCAGACGGGTCGAGCAGCACCTTCCCCGTCTGGTTCGAACACCCTGTCCAGGTAGAGCAGGACACCTTCTACACGGTCAGCGCCGTCCTGGATGGGAACGAGCTCAGCTACTTTGGACAGGAGGGAATGACAGAGGTGCAGTGTGGGAAGGTGACCTTCCAGTTCCAGTGCTCCTCAGACAGCACCAACGGTACCGGAGTGCAGGGGGGGCAGATCCCAGAACTGATCTTTTACTGCTGAAGCTGGACCTGAAAGGCCTCAATCCAGGCGGGACAGTCTGGTTCTGATCACGTTAGCTACAGTTCTGATCACGTTAGCTACAGTTCTGATAGCATTAGCTACATTTCTGATAGCATTAGCTACAGTTCTGATAGCGTTAGCTACAGTTCTGATAGCGTTAGCTACAGTTCTGATAGCATTAGCTACAGTTCTGATAGCGTTAGCTACAGTTCTGATAGCGTTAGCTACAGTTCTGATAGCATTAGCTACAGTTCTGATCATGTTAGCTACAGTTCTGATAGCGTTAGCTACAGTTCTGATAGCATTAGCTACAGTTCTGATAGCGTTAGCTACAGTTCTGATAGCGTTAGCTACAGTTCTGATAGCATTAGCTACAGTTCTGATAGCGTTCGCTACAGTTCTGATAGCGTTCGCTACAGTTCTGATAGCATTAGCTACAGTTCTGATCACGTTAGCTACAGTTCTGATAGCGTTAGCTACAGTTCTGATAGCGTTAGCTGCAGATCTGATAGCGTTAGCTGCAGTTCTGATAGCCTTCTGATAGCATTAGCTACAGTTCTGATAGCATTAGCTACAGTTCTGATAGCGTTAGCTACAGTTCTGATAGCGTTAGCTACAGTTCTGATAGCATTAGCTACAGTTCTGATCACGTTAGCTACAGTTCTGATAGCGTTAGCTACAGTTCTGATAGCAT
Source organism: Poeciliopsis prolifica (assembly GCF_027474105.1). Taxonomy (NCBI): domain Eukaryota; kingdom Metazoa; phylum Chordata; class Actinopteri; order Cyprinodontiformes; family Poeciliidae; genus Poeciliopsis; species Poeciliopsis prolifica. The sequence continues at coordinate 302,269 of NW_026562469.1, read as the reverse complement.
TAGCTACATTTCTGATAGCGTTAGCTACAGTTCTGATAGCGTTAGCTGCAGATCTGATAGCGTTAGCTGCAGTTCTGATAGCCTTCTGATAGCATTAGCTACAGTTCTGATAGCGTTAACTACAGTTCTGATAGCGTTAGCTACAGTTCTGATAGCGTTAGCTGCAGTTCTCAGCCTTCTGATAGCATTAGCTACAGTTCTGATAGCGTTAGTTACAGTTATAATAGCGTTAGCTACAGTTCTGATAGCATCAGCTACAGTTCTGATAGCATTAGCGGTTCTGGTTCTGATTGGTTGAGGTGTTTCAATCATTAAAGTTTGTGTGACTGAAACTGCAGCGTTTGTTTTTATCTGATGTAGTTTCCTGCAGCCACCACCAGAGGTCACTGTAGATACACTTTTCTTCAGCAGAGAGCATGCTGGGAAATGTCATTCTGTCCGTTTTAGCTAAATTTGACGTTACAGGTGACTCACGACAGGAAGTCTCACCGATGGCGGGCGCGTTGATGCACAGCTCCCGGGCCAGCAGCAGGAAGGTCTTCCCCAGGATGTAGACGTTCACCTGGACACAGAGAACACACTGTGATTGGTCCAGAGCTCAGAGACGCTCTGTGATTGGTCCAGAGCTGACATGCTGCAGGTGGCTGCTCCATGTTGCTCTTACCTGCAGCAGGTCGCTCAGGTCCAGTAGCATGTCTGGGTCCCGGTTCAGGAAAGAAACGGGTCGAATCAAAACCGGTTCACTTATTGAACGATTCCTTCAAGTCTGAACGGGTTCTGCTTTTTCTGGAGCTGCTGACTCGACTTCCAGGGAAGGAAATCCAATAAAAATATTGTTATTCATTTCTTCTGTTTTTCTTTACAGAGGAAGAGAATTTTTATATTTAGAAATATACTGCTCAAAAAAATAAAGGGAACACTCTAACAACAATATAACTCCAAGTAAGTCAAACTTGTGTGAAATCAAACTGTCCACTCAGAAAGCAACACTGACAATCAATATCACCTGCTGTTGTGCAAATGGAATAGACAACAGGTGGAAATTATTTTCATATTTATTTCATTCATTCAGCTCTAGGATGTTATTTAAGTGTTCCCTTCATTTTTTTGAGCAGTGTATTTTCAGGACTTGATTTTTATTGATGTATTTACATAGAATAAAGGTACAATTGCCTTTTTATTTTTCTGCTTTTTTAGATTATAATAGTCAATTGTATTGTTATTTACATTCTTCTGAATTCCCTTCGTTCTGTTTGTTGCTTCTGAGCCTATCAGGTTTGAAGTTCTATTTAAAGAGAGATTAATCATTTGGAGTAATCTCAAATTTAACCAAAATTCTAAAAAATTAAGTTGTAGGAAGACAAAACACTTGCTTTTTATTAAAAATGTAGAATAATTTTTATTCAGAAAGATTTAACATACCTTACATTTATTAGTGGATAATCGCAATAGAACAAAAATTCAAATATGGAGGTTAAAAACTAAGATGTTGGAAGACACAGGAGGGCAGGTGGCTGTTTGCTAGGATACGGGGCGTGCCTTCGGTGCGGCACACCAGGTAGAGGCAGGCGGCGATGACGTGCTCCGTCCGCCGGCCTCTGGTCAGGTGTTTGCTGACCACCAGCTTGAAGAAGTTGAAGGCCGTGTCCAGGCAGTGCTGGTTGAGCTGCAGCTGACTGCCCAGCTGCTGGATCTGACGCTTCCCTGCACACACACACACACACACACACAGAGTCACACACAGACAGTCACACACAGACACACACAGAGTCACACACACACACACACAGTCACACACACACAGTCACACACACACACACACAGAGTCACACACACACACACAGTCACACACACACAGTCACACACACACACACACAGAGTCACACACACAGAGTCACACACACACAGTCACACACACACACACAGAGTCACACACACACACACAGAGTCACACACACACAATCACACACAGTCACACACACACACAGTCACACACACAGTCACACACACACAAAGTCACACACACACACAGTCTCACACACACACACAGAGTCACACACACACACACACACAGTCACACACACACACACAGTCACACACACACAGTCACACACACAGTCTTACACACACACACAGAGTCACACACACACAGTCTCACACACACACAGAGTCACACACACACACACACAGTCACACACACACACACACAGTCACACACACACACAGTCACACACACAGAGTCACACACACACACACAGTCACACACACACAGAGTCACACACACACAGAGTCACACACACACAGACACACACACAGTCACACACAGAGTCACACACACACACAAAGTCACACACACACACACAGTCACACACACACAGAGTCACACACACACAGAGTCACACACACAGAGTCACACACACACACAGTCACACACAGAGTCACACACACACACAGAGTCACACACACACACACAGTCACACACACACAGAGTCACACACACACAGAGTCACACACACAGAGTCACACACACACAGAGTCACACACACAGAGTCACACACACACACAGTCACACACACACACACAGTCACACACACACACACAGTCACACACACACAGTCACACACACAGTCACACACACAGTCACACACACACAGTCACACACACAGTCACACACACACACACACACACAGTCACACACACAGAGTCACACACAGTCACACACACACAGTCACACACACACACACAGTCACACACACACACACACACAGTCACACACACACACACACACACAGTCACACCACACACACACACACACACAGTCACACAGACACAGAGTCACACACAGTCACACACACACAGAGTCACACACCACACACACACAGTCACACACACACAGAGTCACACACAGTCACACACACACAGTCACACACACACACACACACAGAGTCACACACACACAGAGTCACACACACAGTCACACACACACACACACAGAGTCACACACACAGAGTCACACACACACAGTCACACACACACACACACACAAAATCACACACACACAGTCACACACAGAGTCACACACAGTAACACACACACACAGTCACACACACACACATACAGTCACACACACACAGTCACACACACAGTCACACACACACACACATACAGTCACACACACACAGTCACACACACACACAGTCACACACAGTAACACACACACACAGTCACACACACACACACATACAGTCACACACACACAGTCACACACACACAGTCACACACAGTAACACACACACACAGTCACACACACACAGAGTCACACACACAGTCACACACACACACACACACAGTCACACACACACAGTCACACACACACACAGTCACACACAGTAACACACACACACAGTCACACACACAGTCACACACACACAGTCACACACACACACACAGTCACACACACAGAGTCACACACACAGTCACACACACAGTCACACACACACACACAGTCACACACACACAGTCACACACACAGAGTCACACACACACACACACAGTCACACACACACACACACACACAGTCACACACACACAGTCACACACACACAGTCACACACACACACACACAGTCACACACACAGTCACACACACACACAGTCACACACACAGAGTCACACACACACACAGTCACACACACACACACACACACACACACACAGTCACACACACAGAGTCACACACACACACACAGTCACACACACACACACACACACAGTCACACACACAGAGTCACACACACAGTCACACACACAGTCACACACACACACAGTCACACACACACAGTCACACACACAGAGTCACACACACACACACACACACACACAGTCACACACACACAGTCACACACACACACAGTCACACACACAGAGTCACACACACACACACAGTCACACACACACACACACACAGTCACACACACAGAGTCACACACACAGTCACACACACAGTCACACACACACACAGTCACACACACACAGTCACACACACAGAGTCACACACACACACACAGTCACACACACACACACACACAGTCACACACACACAGTCACACACACACACAGTCACACACACAGAGTCACACACACACACACAGTCACACACACACAGTCACACACACACACACAGTCACACACACAGAGTCACACACACACAGTCACACACACACAGTCACACACAGAGTCACACACACACAGTCACACACACACAGTCACACACACAGTCACACACACACAGAGTCACACACACACACACAGTCACACACACACAGTCTCACACACACACACAGAGTCACACACACACACAGTCACACACACACACACACAGAGTCACACACACACAGTCTCACACACACAGTCACACACACACACACACAGAGCACACACACACACAGTCACACACACACACACAGAGTCACACACACACACAGAGTCACACACACACACACACACACAGTCACACACACACACAGTCTCACACACACACACACAGTCACACACACAGAGTCACACACACACACACACACACACACAGTCACACACACACACACACAGTCACACACACACACAGTCTCACACACACAGAGTCACACACACACAGTCACACACACACACACACAGTCACACACACACAGTCACACACACACACAGTCACACACACACACACACACACAGAGTCACACACACACAGTCAAACACACACACACACAGTCACACACACACAGTCACACACACACACAGTCACACACACACACACACACAGTCACACACACACACACACAGTCACACACACACACACAGTCACACACACACAGAGTCACACACACACACAGTCACACACACACACAGAGTCACACACACACAGTCTCACACACACACACAGAGTCACACACACACAGAGTCACACACACACAGTCACACACACAGAGTCACACACACACAGACACACACACACACAGAGTCACACACACACACACAGTCACACACACACAGTCACACACACAGAGTCACACACACACACAGAGTCACACAGTCACACACACACACACACACACACACACAGTCACACACACACACAGTCTCACACACACACACACAGTCACACACACACAGAGTCACACACACACAGTCACACACACACAGAGTCACACACACACAGTCACACACACACACACAGTCACACACACACAGTCACACACACACACACAGTCACACACACACAGAGTCACACAGTCACACACACACAGTCACACACACACACACAGTCACACACACACACAGTCACACACACACACAGTCACACACACACACACACAGTCACACACACACACACACAGTCACACACACACAGTCACACACACACACACACAGTCACACACACACAGAGTCACACAGTCACACACACACAGTCACACACACACACACACACAGTCACACACACACACAGTCTCACACACACAGTCACACACACACACAGTCACACACACACACACAGTCACACACACACACAGTCACACACACACACACACAGTCACACACACACACACACAGTCACACACACACACACACACAGAGTCACACACACACAGTCACACACACACACACAGAGTCACACACACACAGTCACACACACAGTCTTACACACACACACAGAGTCACACACACACACACAGTCTCACACACACACACAGAGTCACACACACACACACACAGAGTCACACACACACACAGTCACACACACACACACAGTCACACACACACACACAGTCACACACACAGAGAGTCACACACACAGTCTCACACACACACACACAGTCACACACACACACAGTCACACACACACACACAGTCACACACACACACACAGTCACACACACACACACAGTCACACACAGAGTCACACACACACACACAGTCACACACACACACACAGTCACACACACACAGAGTCACACACACACAGTCACACACACAGTCTCACACACACACACACAGTCACACACACACACAGTCACACACACACACAGTCACACACACACACACACAGTCACACACACACACACACAGTCACACACACACAGTCACACACACACACAGTCACACACACACACAGTCTCACACACACACACAGAGTCACACACACACAGTCACACACACACACACAGTCACACACACACACACACAGTCACACACACACACACAGAGTCACACACACACACACAGAGTCACACACACACAGTCACACACACACAGAGTCACACACACAGTCTCACACACACACAGAGTCACACACACACAGTCACACACACACACAGTCACACACACAGTCTCACACACACACACAGAGTCACACACACACACACAGTCACACACACACACAGTCACACACACACACAGAGTCACACACACACACACACAGTCACACACACACACACACACAGTCACACACAAACACAGTCACACACACACACACAGTCACACACACAGAGTCACACACACAGTCACACACACAGTCACACACACACACAGTCACACACACACAGTCACACACACAGAGTCACACACACACACACAGTCACACACACACACACACACACAGTCACACACACACAGTCACACACACACACAGTCACACACACAGAGTCACACACACACAGTCACACACACACAGTCACACACACACACACACACAGTCACACACACAGAGTCACACACACAGTCACACACACAGAGTCACACACACAGTCACACACACACAGTCACACACAGAGTCACACACACACAGTCACACACACAGTCACACACACAGAGTCACACACACACACAGTCACACACACACACAGAGTCACACACACACACACAGTCACACACACACAGAGTCACACACACACAGTCACACACACACACACACAGAGTCACACACACACAGTCTCACACACACAGTCACACACACACACAGAGTCACACACACACACAGAGTCACACACACACACACAGTCACACACACACAGTCACACACACACACAGAGTCACACACACACAGTCACACACACACACACACACACACAGTCACACACACACACACACACACAGTCACAACACACACACACAGTCCACACACACACACAGTCACACACACACACACACACAGTCACACACCACACACACAACACACACAGTCACACACACACACACACACACACACACAGTCACACACACACACACACACAGTCACACACACACACACACACACACACACACACACACACACACACACACACACACAGTCACACACACACACACACACACACACAGTCACACACACACACAGTCACACACACACACACACACACACACAGTCACCACACACACACCACACACACACACAGTCACACACACACACACACACACACACACACAGTCACACACACACACACACACACACACAGTCACACACACACACACAGTCACACACACACACAGTCACACACACACACACACACACACACACACACAGTCACACACACACACACACAGTCACACACACACAGTCACACACACACACACAGTCACACACACACACACAGATCACACACACACACACACACAGTCACACACACACACAGTCACACACACACACACAGTCACACACACACACACACAGTCACACACACACACACACAGTCACACACAGTCACACACACACACAGTCACACACACACAGTCTCACACACACACACACAGAGTCACACACACACACAGTCACACACACACACAGAGTCACACACACACACACACACACACACACACACACACAGAGTCACACACACACACACAGTCACACACACACAGTCACACACACACACAGAGTCACACACACACAGTCACACACACACACACAGAGTCACACACACACAGTCTCACACACACAGAGTCACACACACACAGTCCACACACACACACACACACAGTCACACACACACACAGTCACACACACACACAGTCACACACACACACACAGTCACACACACACACACACACACACACACAGTCACACACACACAGTCACACACACACACACAGTCACACACACACAGACACACACACACACACACACACAGAGTCACACACACACACAGTCACACACAGTCACACACACACACAGTCACACACACACACAGTCACACACACACACACACACACACACACACACACACACACACACACACACAGTCACACACACACACACACAGAGTCACACACACACAGTCACACACACACACAGAGTCACACACACACAGTCACACACACAGTCTTACACACACACACAGAGTCACACACACACACAGTCTCACACACACACACAGAGTCACACACACACACACACACAGTCACACACACACACACACAGTCACACACACACACAGTCACACACACAGAGTCACACACACACACACACACACAGTCACACACACACACACACAGAGTCACACACACACAGTCACACACACAGTCTCACACACACACACACAGTCACACACACACACAGTCACACACACACACAGTCACACACACACACACACAGTCACACAGACACACACACAGTCACACACACACACAGTCACACACACACACAGTCTCACACACACACACAGAGTCACACACACACAGTCACACACACACAGTCACACACACACACACAGTCACACACACACACACAGAGTCACACACACACACACAGAGTCACACACACACAGTCACACACACACACAGAGTCACACACACACAGTCACACACACACACACACAGAGTCACACACACACAGTCTCACACACACAGAGTCACACACACACAGTCTCACACACACACACAGAGTCACACACACACACACACAGTCACACACACACACACAGTCACACACACACACACAGTCACACACACACACACACACACACACACACACACACAGTCACACACAAACACAGTCACACACACACAGTCACACACACAAACACAGTCACACACACAGAGTCACACACACAGTCACACACACAGTCACACACACACAGTCACACACACACAGTCACACACACAGAGTCACACACACACACACAGTCACACACACACACACACACACACAGTCACACACACACAGTCATACACAAACACAGTCACACACAGAGTCACACACACACAGTCACACACACACAGTCACACACACACACACACACAGTCACACACACAGAGTCACACACAGAGTCACACACACACACAGTCACACACACACAGTCATACACAAACACAGTCACACACACAGAGTCACACACACACAGTCACACACACACAGTCACACACACACACACACAGTCACACACAGAGTCACACACAGTCACACACACACAGTCACACACAGAGTCACACACACACAGTCACACACACAGTCACACACAGAGTCACACACACACACAGTCACACACACACAGAGTCACACACACACACACAGTCACACACACACAGTCTCACACACACACACAGAGTCACACACACACACAGTCACACACACACACACACAGAGTCACACACACACAGTCTCACACACACAGTCACACACACACAGAGTCACACACACACACAGAGTCACACACACACACACAGAGTCACACACACACACAGAGTCACACACACACACACACAGTCACACACACACAGTCACACACACACACACACACAGTCACACACACACACACACAGTCACACACACACACACAGTCACACACACACACAGTCACACACACACACACACAGTCACACACACCACACACACACAGTCACACACACACACACAGTCACACACACACAGAGTCACACACACACAGTCACACACAGTCTCACACACACACACACACAGTCACACACACACAGTCACACACACACACAGTCTCACACACACACACACACACAGAGTCACACACACACAGTCACACACACACACACAGTCACACACACACACACACAGTCACACACACACACAGAGTCACACACACACACACAGAGTCACACACACACAGTCCACACACACACAGAGTCACACACACACAGTCACACACACAGTCTCACACACACACAGAGTCACACACACACACACACACAGTCACACACACACACAGTCACACACACACACACACAGAGTCCACACACACACACACACACAGTCACACACACAGAGTCACACACACACACACAGTCACACACACACACACAGTCACACACACACACAGTCACACACACACACAGAGTCACACACACAGAGTCACACACACAGAGTCACACACACACACACAGAGTCACACACACACAGTCACACACAGTCACACACACACACACAGAGTCTCACACACACACAGAGAGTCACACAGTCACACACACACACAGAGTCACACACACACACACAGTCACACACACAGAGTCACACACACACACACAGTCACACACACACACAGTCACACACACACAGAGTCACACACACACAGTCACACACACAGTCACACACACAGAGTCACACACACACACACAGTCTCACACACACACACAGAGTCACACACACACACAGTCACACACACACACAGTCACACACACACAGAGTCACACACACACAGTCACACACACACACAGTCACACACACACAGTCACACACACACACAGAGTCACACACAACAGTCACACACAGTCTCACACACACACACAGTCTCACACACACACACAGAGTCACACACACACACACACAGTCACACACACACACACAGTCACACACACACAGAGTCACACACAGTCACACACACACACAGAGTCACACACACACAGTCACACACACACACACAGTCACACACACACAGTCTCACACACACACAGTCTCACACACACACACAGACGCGTCCCGATCTCACCGTTCTGCAGCGTCTGGGCTCTGGACTCCTTTCCGACTCCAGTGTGGAAACCAGAACCGAGGAGTGGAGCTTTAACTGGACCTGGCAGCAAACAGACACTCTGTTTAAAATGACACTTTATTTAATGGTCAAAGAATTTCATTTTAAAATATGTCGGATTCTGCATGCGCATATCTAAATGCCGGTTTGGTCTACAGACATTAAATGTGGAAAGTTCATGTTTGATCCTAAAAACTTTCATTCTTTTCAGATTATATTTAAAACTGAACATGATTATTATTATTAGAATTACAGTGATTACCTAAACTGCAAAAAGTTTTTAAAAAACATCATTTGAGGAATTTCCAGCAAAGTCAGCTAACATTCATTCTAATATTTGGAGCAGAATTCTGCAGGAAACGTTTCCATTATGGGTTCCTGGTCGGAACCATTCTGGGTTCTAACGACCCTTTTAAGACTCGGCTCGGGGTCCAGCTCAGTGTCACCCAGCGGTTCTGAGCCCAGGCCTGGTCGGTACCGGTACCGCTCACATGGGAACGAACGTTTTCAGCGGCAATCATCCAGAAGCAGCCTCAGCTGGACTCCCTCCCTGGTTACTACGACAACCAGGTGATTAGCACACCTGACCAAGTGCTTTCTCAGTGGAGTCGGAGATCCGGTTTCAGCATAAAACCGGATCATTTTAGGGATCAGCAGATCATTTTATGGAGGAAAGTCTTTACAAAATATGAATTATTTGTCTACTTTTAAATGACCAGAGGGGGGCGGCGCCATGCTCCCTCTGCTGCTGCTTCATGAGAGGAACGAGGGTCAGAGGTCAGCTGGAGGGTAAAATGAGCAGATTTTAGCTCTGATTCCTTCACGTTAAATGTTTCTCTACTAGCCTTCAGATCCATCAGTAAACTGACCGGCTTCTGCTCCTCTGATTAGAGTTCACATGTTAGCATGAGACGTCTCCCTCATCGAGACCAGGACTGTCAAACTCCAGTCCTGGACGGACGCTGTCCTGCAGTTTTTAGATGTACCACAGGTACAAAACACTGGGTTGAAATGGCTTAATTTTTCAGAACATTCCTGACCTTTGACCTTCATTTGTTCAGCAGATTTTGTGGTTCAATCAAGTTCTCACTTGACACCCCAGAACCCGTCCCAGGTTAGCAAAAGTCAGTCATTTTCAAATGGACCCAAATGGTTCTGACCCAAACCCAGTGATCCACAGAGTGTCTGCCTGTGGTGGTGAGTGTGGTCTGTGGGGAATTGGCCTTCACCAAGG
>NW_026562469.1:245000-280000 GCF_027474105.1 Poeciliopsis prolifica | reverse complement strand
GGTCGGCTCTGTTCTGCTTCATTTTAGCTCTTGTTTTGAAAGTGAGAGCGTGGCCTTGCCCCTGACTTCCGGCGCGTTGCGCTTGTTGACGCAGCGCGAGTTTTCGCTGCAGAAAGCGAGGATCAAAGCGAGGATGAAAGGCGCCGCCGAGCTGCAGGTGAGCTGCTGTTGGTTTTTGGCCTCATCAATTATCGATCAGCTCATCTTTCCGCCCACTCCTGCTGCTGATCTGTCGATTATTAATATCTTCAAACTGATAACGACTCGATTTATCAAATAGAACGTAAACAACAATGACGTCATGATCGGCAGAGGGCGTGGCCCCGCTGATCGGAGGATGATGATGATGATAACGATGATCGATCAGCAGTCAGGGGAAGCTCTGAGTTCCTCATGTTTTCATCCGCAGGTTCTGGTTCTGGTCGGGTCCAGTTCAAACCAAATGAACGGTTCTGAGTCACCGGATCCCAGATTTAGTCCCGGTCCGGATCCGTCTGTGTGATTCTTTAGAAAAGGTTCTGAACTGTTCAGTTTCGGGTCTTTAGCAGCAGGACGCTTCACTTGTCACCATGGTAACTGACCTCCACCTGTTGCCATGGTAACCGACCCGGTCCCGGGTGATGACGTCATTAGTTTGGGAATGACTGTATCGATCATGTGATCAGCAGTGGACCAGACGCAGTTCTGCTGTAGATGGATCCGGTTCTGTTGGACTGAACGGATCTTCCAGAACCTTCTGGACCTGCCCTGGTTCTGACGTTAACGTGACTTTGTTCCCGCTGCCGCAGACCATGGCTGCCTTCCTCTTCCTGCACCTGGCCCTCCTCTTCCTCCTGGCGGGCCCCGCGGCCCCGCAGACCCCCGGTCCCGCCCAGCTGGACCTCCTGGACCGGAGCGCAGACTTCGGGGCGCGGCTGTACCGGGCGGTGGCGGGCCGAACCGACGACAACGTCTTGCTGGCTCCGCTCGCCGTCTTTGCGGGAATGCTGGCTGTGCTGGGCGGAACCAGCGGGCCGACCCAGAACCAGCTGCTGCAGGGACTCACCCTGACCGGACTGGACCCCCAGACTCTGCCAGGTGGGCCGCGACCCCAGCATGACCCGGAAGAGGCCGGAAGTCTGCAAACCTAAAAGTGAACAGCAATAATTATTGCAGAAAACGGAAGCTAATCATTCATTCATTTACTTGTCACAGTTCCAAAGCAACAAATATTTTCCAACCTAAATATTTAGTTAGTAAGTAAGTTAAATATTTAGAGTCTAACTAAACATTTAGTTTTCATCAGCAGGTTCTGGTTCTGGTCGGGTCCACATCAGAGCCACAGAAACAAAAAGGTTTGAATTATTTTTTCTGTGGACCTAATGTTCCATAAAATTTCAGAATTTCCTAAATGGATATATTTAATTTACAATTCATATTTTGGATTTGCTAACTAAATATTTTGTTTACTTTGCAAATTAAGTATTTAGTTTGGAAATTAATATTTAATTTCTAAATTTAATTTCTAAATAGGCTAAATCAACAAGGTTTAGTTAAATATTTAGTGTCCAAGTTAAATCTTTAAACTGGAAATTATATGTTTAGTTTGGAATATAAAGATTGTATTTGGATTTAATAGCTAAATATTTAAATCCAAATTAAACTTGGATGTCCATATTTTGCTGACAACCTAAATATTTAGTTAGCAGACCTCTGCTAACTAAATATTTACCAGCAAGCTAAAGATTTGGCTTGGAAAATAACTTTGCGCTTTGGAAATACTTAATTTGGAGCCAAATAGCTAAACAAATAGCCGGTAAATTAATTATGAAATACTTAGCTTGCTAACTAGATCTAAGCTAAATATTTAGCTTGTGAATGAAATATTTAGTTTAAAACAATAGAATAGAAACAACTTTATTAATGCCACCAGGAAATTGAGGTTGTCTGTTGCTCACACAAAACTGTGACATTCATAAATAAATGGATGACTTGGTGAAAATATGAAAATAAACCTGCATGATTTGTTGTGTCTGAATGATCCAGATTGCTGCAGTCAAGGTCTGTAGTTGAACTTCCTCTGCCTACAGATCAGTTCCAGGCCCTGAGGGACGCCGTCCTGCAGCCGGCCCTCCGCCTGCAGCAGGGCGCCGCGCTCTTCCTGGACCGGAGCTTCCAGACGTCGCCGTCCTTCCAGGATCTGGTTCAGACCAAATATGGCGGACAGATGCAGAGCGTGTCCTTCTCCAGCCCGGCGGAAGCCCAGGACGTCATCAACCGCTGGGTCCAGGACCTGACCCGACACCAGGACCAGAACCTGCTGAGCTCCCTGGACCGCCGGACCCAGCTGCTGCTCGTGTCCGCCGCCGCCTACCAGAGTGAGTCCCTCCCACAGCTGTGCTTTGACTAGGCTGCTGTGTTCTGCTGTGTGCTTTGACTAGGCCGCTGTGTTCTGCTGTGTTGCAGTGCGCTTCAGTCCTCTCTTCAACACCTCACTGACTCAGGTCGAGCGTTTCTACGTCGACCGTTATCATGTCGCCATGGTTCCCATGATGTTTCGGGCCGACAAGTACTTCCTGGCGTACGACCGCGGCGTGAAGGCCGGCGTGCTCAAGCTGCCGATGGCAGATGGCGCCGCCATGTTGGCGGTGCTGCCAGACGAAGATGTGGACCTGACCACCGTGGAGGAGGAAATGACCTCAGAGAAGATCCGGGCCTGGATCCGCCAGCTGAAGAAGACGTGAGGCCCTTCATCTCCTTCATTCCTCGACTCTCAGTGTACGATTCTGACCCGTCTGTTCTGTCAACAGGAAGCTGGAGGTGCAACTTCCTGTCTTCCAGCTGAAGCGCTCCTATGCCCTGAAAGACGTTTTGCAGGCGCTCTACGTTACGCAGGTGTTCCAAGATGGCGATGACTTCAGCAGCATGGGCGGGGCTTCAGGAGCCAGCCTCTCTCAGGTTAGTGGCCCAGTCAAATCCTTGAAAGTTAAAAAAATAAGTCTGAGGCCCTGAAATGTTTTTGGGTTTGAATATTCACTTGGATGAGGACGGGCAGTGTGTTGGTATCTTCTCCTGTGTTCCTAGTCCACAGCAACACCGCATCTGCTGGGTGAACTGGTTAACTGCCCTCCATGTTGACTCATAAACCAACAGAGCTATGCTAATGCTAATGCTAAGCTAACAAACCCAGGGAATATTGACTGAGAATAGTTCCAATGAATCTGAAAGGCTGAAGTTTTCAGTCTCGATGTACCTGTTCGATCTGACGTCACAGCATCCTGGGTAGCCGCTCTGTTTCCTCCTCAGGTGTATCACGCCTCCGTCGTCACCATGGATGAGAGTGGAGACGATGGCGGCTCAGGGGGCGGGGCCACTGCCTTCTCCTCGCCGCCGCCACGCCTCACCTTCAACCGACCCTTCATCTTCATCATCTACCAGCAGGCCAGCGGCAGCCTGCTCCTCATGGGTCGAGTCACCAACCCCACAGAGAACTGAGCCGAGAACCGCCCCCTTTGAAGCTCCGCCCACCTGTAGAGGCAGGTTGTAGCCTCACTTCCTGTCTATCTGTAGTGTTAGACATGAGGGGGAGTCCCCTGAAAGGGCCGCAGGGAACGCCCGATGGGTCAAGAGTTAAACAGATCCAGAACATTAAACCCCGTTCCATTCCTACTAATCATCATCCTGTTTATTGTCAAGCACTTCCTGTTAGCACTGAGCTAATGCTGCATCCTATTTATTTTGTTGTTTCTTGCATGCTAGCAGCTTTTAGCACTGAGCTAATGCTGAATGTTTGGTTCTGATCATAAACGGTTTTAATAAAACTCATCACATACCCGAGTCTCCTGATGATTTTCCTTCCAAGACAAACCGAGATAAAAACTGGATTCGCTCTGAAGTTTCTAACGTAGCCGGCTGATTGGAAACACACAAAACTACTGCAGCAGATTAATGTTTACTGTAGATTTTATTCAACCAATAAGTCAGTTTCTCTGAGGAAACGCGACAGAAAGAACAAAAAATCAATTAGAAAATATTTTTTTCTTTTATTTAAAGATTTGTTAAAATATGCTATCTTTGTATTAGATAACCCAGAACTGTGAAACTGATGAAAAATTAGTTCAACATTTTGCACCCTGATAATCTGAAAAGTATGGTTTCCATTTCATTTTTGGCCTTCTACTATGAAAACCTGGAAAAATAAAAAATATCCACTTTCACCAATTGTAATCCAGCTGTAGCTTAATCTGAGTCTGACTGGCCTAGTCAAAGGAAATCTGTCACAGCTGTTTCTGTCTGTAGATGGTGCACTCCACACTTTGCAGGGTTTCCTGTCAAAAATGTTTAAAGCCACCAATTTCCTTCACAGTTTTGCACTTCCTGTTGTTCTGCCACAGAAAGTCTGAATGAAATAAACTGAAGTTTGTTGATGGATTGGAGCAAAAGGTGAGGAAAGGTGAGATCGTTGGAGGAACCAGCTGTTTGGACTCTGATGACCTTCTCTTTCTGAGGCTCTTTTCTCTGAACCTCCATCTAGTGGCACAAAAACTCCATGAAAGCCGTTTTCATTCAGTTATTTATTTTAAAATAATTTCTGATTTCCACCAGTCCAAGATGAACTCCTGTTTGGTTGCCCGCGGTGATCACTGTCCGATGAGATCACACCTACAACCTGCAGGTGAACCAATCAAATGAAGCCATGAGATGGTTGAATACACAGTGCTCAGTAGGATCGCTCAGCATCCACCGGTTCTGGGCGTCGCCATGAAACCGCTTCCAGGCACCTGATTGGCCGATGGAATCAAGTGTAAGTGATGACATCATCAGCTTCACTCTCATTCTGACTGGAGAGAGTTGGACTTCCTGTTCCTGCCGAAAGAAAACCAGAAAAACAGTTCAGGAAGTAGACCGCACCGAAACTCAACCAGAACAATGGGAACTAACCGGGTCAGGAAGTAGACCGCACCGAAACTCAACCAGAACAATGGGAACTAACCGGGTCAGGAAGTAGACCGCACCGAAACTCAACCAGAACAATGGGAACTAACCGGGTCAGGAAGTTGATGGCACCGAAACTCAACCAGAACAATGGGAACTAACCGGGTCAGGAAGTAGACCGCACCAAACCTATCAGAACAATGGGAACTAATCCAGTTAGGAAGTAGATGGCACCGAAACTCAACCAGAACAATGGGAACCAACCCAGTCAGGAAGTAGACCGCACCGAAACTCAACCAGAACAATGGGAACTAACCGGGTCAGGAAGTAGACCGCACCGAAACTAAACCAGAACAATGGGAACCAATCGGGTCAGGAAGTAGACCGCACCGAAACTCAACCAGAACAATGGGAACTAACCGGGTCAGGAAGTAGACCGCACCGAAACTCAACCAGAACAATGGGAACTAACCGGGTCAGGAAGTAGACCGCACCGAAACTCAACCAGAACAATGAGAACAGATCCGGTCAGGAAGTAGACCGCACCGAAACTCAACCAAAACAATGAGAACAGATCCGGTCAGGAAGTAGACCGCACCGAAACTCAACCAGAACAATGAGAACAGATCCGGTCAGGAAGTAGACCGCACCGAAACTCAACCAAAACAATGAGAACAGATCCGGTCAGGAAGTAGACCGCACCGAAACTCAACCAGAACAATGGGAACTAACCGGGTCAGGAAGTAGACCGCACCGAAACTCAACCAGAACAATGGGAACTAACCGGTCAGGAAGTAGATGGCACCGAAACTCAACCAGAACAATGGGAATTAACCGGTCAGGAAGTAGACCGCACCGAAACTAAACCAGAACAATGGGACCCAATCGGGTCAGGAAGTAGACCGCACCGAAACTCAACCAGAACAATGGGAACCAACCGGGTCAGGAAGTAGACCGCACCGAAACTCAACCAGAACAATGAGAACAGATCCGGTCAGGAAGTAGACCGCACCGAAACTCAACCAGAACAATGGGAACTAACCGGGTCAGGAAGTAGATGGCACCGAAACTCAACCAGAACAATGGGAATTAACCGGGTCAGGAAGTAGACCGCACCGAAACTAAACCAGAACAATGGGACCCAATCGGGTCAGGAAGTAGACCGCACCGAAACTCAACCAGAACAATGGGAACCAACCGGGTCAGGAAGTAGACCGCACCGAAACTCAACCAAAACAATGAGAACAGATCCGGTCAGGAAGTAGACCGCACCGAAACTCAACCAGAACAATGGGAACTAAGCGGGTCAGGAAGTAGACCGCACCGAAACTCAACCAGAACAATGGGAACCAACCGGGTCAGGAAGTAGACCGCACCGAAACTCAACCAAAACAATGAGAACAGATCCGTCAGGAAGTAGACCGCACCGAAACTCAACCAGAACAATGGGAACTAAGCGGGTCAGGAAGTAGACCGCACCGAAACTCAACCAGAACAATGGGAACTAACTGGGTCAGGAAGTAGACCGCACCGAAACTCAACCAGAACAATGATAACTAACCGGGTCAGGAAGTAGACCGCACCAAACCTATCAGAACAATGGGAACTAATCCAGTTAGGAAGTAGATGGCACCGAAACTCAACCAGAACAATGGGAACCAACCCAGTCAGGAAGTAGACCGCACCGAAACTCAACCAGAACAATGGGAACTAACCGGGTCAGGAAGTAGACCGCACCGAAACTCAACCAGAACAGAACAGATCCAGTCAGGAAGTAGACCGCACCGAAACTCAACCAGAACAATGGGAACTAACCGGGTCAGGAAGTAGACCGCACCGAAACTCAACCAGAACAATGGGAACTAACTGGTCAGGAAGTAGACCGCACCGAAACTCAACCAGAACAATGGGAACTAACCGGGTCAGGAAGTAGACCGCACCAAACCTATCAGAACAATGGGAACTAATCCAGTTAGGAAGTAGATGGCACCGAAACTCAACCAGAACAATGGGAACAAACCCAGTCAGGAAGTAGACCGCACCGAAACTCAACCAAAACAATGAGAACAGATCCGGTCAGGAAGTAGACCGCACCGAAACTCAACCAGAACAATGGGAACAGATCCGGTCAGGAAGTAGACCGCACCGAAACTCAACCAGAACAATGGGAACTAACCGGGTCAGGAAGTAGACCGCACCGAAACTCAACCAAAACAATGAAAACAGATCCGGTCAGGAAGTAGACCGCAGCCGAACTCAACCAGAACAATGGGAACCAATCGGGTCAGGAAGTAGACCGCACCGAAACTCAACCACAACAATGGGAGCTAATCCAGTCAGGAAGTAGACCACACCCAAACTCAACCACAACAATGGGAACTAACCAGGTCAGTAAGTAGACCACACCCAAACTCAACCAGAACAATGGGAGCTAATCCAGTCAGGAAGTAGACCGCACCGAAACTCAACCTTCACCTGATACCCGATGAAGCAGACCTCCTGTCCTAATTTCACTGGTCTTAAGGTGTTTTGTGGAACCAGTTTGTCCACTAGACTCACATGGACAGCTTCCTGGACTGACTATCTTTCATGCTGCTCCCACGCTCCATCGTCTTGCTGCGCTGAGCCAAGTTGCTGGTTCTGTGGTCCCGATGGTCCAGGGTGCTGGTTCTGTGCTCTCTCTCCTCTAGGGAACTGGTTCTGTGCTCCATCATGTGGTTCCGCTGGTCTCGGTTCCCAGTCCTTTGGTCCAGGGTGCTGGTTCTGTGCTCCCTTTGCTCCAGCAGGCTGGCCTGGTCCAGGAGGCTGGTCGTTTTGCTTCGGATCAGAACCGGCACGGAAGAGGTGGACTGGGTTGTCAAGGTGAAGTGGGCGGTCTTCACTGAGTCGTCTGTGGGAACAGGAAGTGATGTAAGAGCAGAAACAATTACATAAGGAATGATTCTAAAGTGAGCGATTACCTCTGGTGGATTTTCTAAGACCCGAAGAACCGCTGAGATCTTTGACCTTCCTAAATCACACAGAAAATCCAGAACATGTTAGTCAGGATGTTTAGATAAGCTCTACAGAACCTGGACCGGTCTGGATTGGACTGGACTGGACTGAACCGGTCCAGTCTGGACTAGATTGGACTGGTCTGGAATGGATTGGTCTGGACTGGATTGGACTGGTCTGTACTGGACTGGATTGGACTGGTCTTTACTGGACTGGAATGGACTTGACTGGACTGGACTGGAATGGATTGGACTGGTCTTTACTGGACTGGAATGGACTTCACTGGACTGGATTGGACTGGTCTTTACTGGACCGGTGTGGACTGGACTGGAATGGACTGGTTGGAGTTCTTCATCTCTGAAAGAAAAACTGTATTTCTATCAGAAAACGTCTCTGTCGTCTTTCAAACGGCTCATCTTTTGTTTTAGGCTGAAATGTTGGATAAGAAAAGAGAAAAAGAAATGATAAAGTCACATTTCCTGTCATGAAATGACATGAAGCAGGAGATTATGAAGATCCAGCTTTTATTTTGGTAGTCCACATCTGGTTATTTCCAAGTCAATTAGCATTTTAGGTCAAATGCTAATGCTCAATATTTGGTGTGCTACCTCAACTATCCAAATAAATAACTACTTATCTGGAGTCATGATAACAGGATTGCTGCAGTGAGGAGTTGCCGAATACCCAACTAATCCAGAAGATGTTGGCAGCTGTTTCGGTCTGATCGGTGTAACGGACTGGGTGACCGCCAAACACCCAGACTGACATGCTGTTTGGCTGCAGGTCGCAGAGGTCACCAGCAGGATGGACTGGATCGTGGAGAAGTTGCTCTTTCGGCCCGGTGGGAGCACAGGGCAGAGGGAAATGAAAGGTCTGTCCAAATTTGCACCACCACTGGCCAATTGTGGGTAAAAGTATTCAGTGGTGTGTAAATTGGAGCAACGCAACTGTGGCAGGTTGACAATTTGAACAGGAAAAAAAAAGCTGCTTCCAGTTTGACCGTCTGTCCAGAGCAGGAGAGGCCGGACTGCAGACTGATGCACATACTGTACACAGGACGGTCCTAGGCTGTCATAATTTACAAAAAAATATATCAATATAATTTTTATCGACCAGGGCAGCCCATTGGTTGATATTATTGACGGACATTGGGTCTATCCAATGAAATCCCTCAGTCCTCTTGGCCCTGCCCCTCCTCTCAGAGGTTATAAATGGCGTCATTTCAGCTATATCTGCTAACGGTTAGCTGCTAACAGTTAGCTGCTAACGGTTAGCTGCTAACGGTGAGCTGCTAACGGTTAGCTGCTAACGGTGAGCTGCTAACGGTGAGCTGCTAACGGTTAGCTGCTAACCGTTAGCTGCTAACAGCTAGCTGCTAACGGTTAGCTGCTAACCAGAGTCCAAGAAAAGTGAGGGGATGCAAGACGGATGAGAAAAGTTACACAGCTGCAGCTAAAAAGCGCCCATGCAGAAAACGTGTCAATTAGCACACAGTGACGTCACAGAGGGTATTACTGGCGGGAAGGTGAGGCGATGAGCTGCAGGTACAGAACAAACGGGAGACTTGACAGTATGAGGATGACAGGAATGATGACCTGCCATTGATAATCAACACGTTTTAGAGGAATTTCAATAGAAAACATAGTAAGTAAGGAACAATAAATAGAACAGAAAACAGTATTTCATACCATTTATGTTTCATAATGACTAGGCATCTTCAGTAAATACTTTCTCAGGGTGTTGTATCCAAAATGAGGAAATGTTCAATATAGGAAATGATTGCTTGAATGTTTGGGTGTGTAGTTAAAGTAATTACTTCAAGTGAACTTACTGCACTTTACCTCTTAAGGTATTTATGCTTTATTATGTTAAATTAATTTCTATTGTACATATTATGGTAAACTTATCATCACTAAATTGGTTTTCATAGAGTTAAGAATAAATGATGTATTTTATGTCATTTGTTTGTACTGTAATTGTATCCAGTAAAACATTTTCTCCACGATGGAGAAAAGGTTTCAGTTCCAGCTCTGGTCCAAACTAAAAGAATATCGTCTCAATGTGAAGCGGCTCCTTGGCTGGCCGGGATGATGACCCAACGACTGGGTCTGGACACGGCGCCGGGTCAGAGCCTGGTTGTTACGGGGCCTGACCGACTGACACTCCCTGAGTTCACCGCCTTCGCTGGCCTTCGCTGACCTTCGCTGACCTTCGCTGGCCTTCGCTGACCTTCGCTGACCTTCGCTTGGCCTTCGCTGACCTTCGCTGACCTTCGCTGACTTTCGCTGGCCTTCGCTGACCTTCGCTGACCTTCGCTGGCCTTCGCTGACCTTCGCTGACCTTCGCTGGCCTTCGCTGGCCTTCGCTGACTTTCGCTGACCTTCGCTGACCTTCGCTGGCCTTCGCTGACCTTCGCTGACCTTCGCTGGCCTTCGCTGACCTTCGCTGGCCTTCGCTGACCTTCGCTGACCTTCGCTGACCTTCGCTGGCCTTCGCTGACCTTCGCTGGCCTTCGCTGGCCTTCGCTGACCTTCGCTGACCTTCGCTGGCCTTCGCTGGCCTTCGCTGACCTTCGCTGGCCTTCGCTGGCCTTCGCTGGCCTTCGCTGACCTTCGCTGGCCTTCGCTGACCTTCGCTGACCTTCGCTGGCCTTCGCTGGCCTTCGCTGACCTTCGCTGACCTCCTGCTGCGGTTGTTCCCTCCCTCAGGCTGTCGGTTCTCTTTACTTTCAGAGAAACTCCTGCTAGTTTTATGAATTATGGAGGGTTTAGCAACTCAGATCAACTGGAACATTTTAAAGTATAGATTTTTTCTTTTGCTCTTTTCTTTGGTTTTGTTGTTTTGTTTTTTCTTCTAATTCATGTAAAGAACTTTGAACTGACTTGTTGCTGAAAGTGAAACTGGCTCTTGGAAATAAGTGCATGTGGTGAAAATGTGATTTTGAAAAGCGATCCCCATTTATTGCTGTTCACTGGTTCCCAGTTTGGTGAACGGTCCTTACTGCGGTCTGTCCAAGTTGGCGGGTTTGGACGCAGTCGGCTGACTGCTGAGGGACCGACTCCGAGACAGTTTAGCCTTCCTCGTCTCTTTAGCTGGACACAGAGGACACGCGTCATCATCATCATCATCATCATCTTGTCCTTCATCAATGTCATGACCTTACCAGAGGACGAACTTCCTGTTGAAGAGGACACAGACATGGACTTTGCGGAGGACAGACTGGTCTTGCAGTCTCTTCCTGTCAGAGAAACGTCTTTAACAGCCGAGTGGGAAACGGCTGCAGACTGTGGGAACAAATGAAGGTTCAGCTCACGTTTTCTCTCCATGTGTTTGTCAGAGTTCAGCTTCCCGTCGCTCTGCTGCCGCTCCAGCTGCTCCTGGCAACACAGCGCATGTCCATGAAACCCGCCAAGCACAAACCCGGCATCGCCGCCACACTCACCATCTCCAGCAGCAGCATCTCCTCCTTCTCCTTCTTCTGGTCCAGCAGGTCCCACTCGTGTCTCTTATGAAACTGTGGACAAACACAACACATCCAGGTGAGGAGCAGAGGTGGAGCAGACGCCGCCGTCGCTCAGGGTCTGTCATCTGGTCCCTTACAGGCTCATACAGGTCCAGTTTGTCCAGTTCCAGGACTGTCTGGAAAGTATGAGGGACAATGGTTAAACTCCAAGCATCAAACACTCAAATAGCAGACTGGTTCCCAGTGCAGACTGGTTCCCAGTGCATACTGGTTCCCAGTGCATATTGGTTCCCAGTGTAGACTGGTTCCCAGTGTAGACTGGTTCCCAGTGCAGACTGGTTCCCAGTGCATACTGGTTCCCAGTGCAGACTGGTTCCCAGTGCAGACTGGTTCCCAGTGCATATTGGTTCCCAGTGTAGACTGGTTCCCAGTGTAGACTGGTTCCCAGTGCAGACTGGTTCCCAGTGCATACTGGTTCCCAGTGCAGACTGGTTCCCAGTGCAGAGTGGTTCCCAGTGTAGACTGGTTCCCAGTGCATATTGGTTCCCAGTGCAGACTAGTTCCCAGTGCAGACTAGTTCCCAGTGCATACTGGTTCCCAGTGCATATTGGTTTCCAGTGCAGACTGGTTCCATTCCCAGTGCATACTGGTTCCTAGTGTAGACTGGTTCCCAGTGCAGATTGGTTCCCAGTGCAGACTGGTTCCCAGTGCATATTGGTTGCCAGTGCAGACTGGTTCCCAGTGTAGACTGGTTCCTAGTGCATATTGGTTCCCAGTGTAGACTGGTTCCCAGTGCATACTGGTTCCCAGTGCATATTGGTTCCCAGTGCAGACTGGTTCCCAGTGCATACTGGTTCCCAGTGCAGACTGGTTCCCAGTGCATACTGGTTCCCAGTGCAGACTGGTTCCCAGTGCAGACTGGTTCCCAGTGCATATTGGTTCCCAGTGCAGACTGGTTCCCAGTGCAAACTGGTTCCAAGTGCATATTGGTTCCCAGTGCATATGGGTTCCCAGTGTAGACTGGTTCCCAGTGCAGACTGGTTCCCAGTGCAGACTGGTTCCATTCCCAGTGCATACTGGTTCCTAGTGCATATTGGTTCCCAGTGCAGACTGGTTCCCAGTGCATATTGGTTCCCAGTGCAGACTAGTTCCCAGTGCATACTGGTTCCCAGTGCATATTGGTTCCCAGTGCAGACTGGTTCCATTCCCAGTGCATACTGGTTCCTAGTGCATATTGGTTCCCAGTGCAGACTGGTTCCCAGTGTAGACTGGTTCCCAGTGCAGATTGGTTCCCAGTGCATATTGGTTCCCAGTGCAGACTGGTTCCCAGTGTAGACTGGTTCCTAGTGCATATTGGTTCCCAGTGCAGACTGGTTCCCAGTGCAGACTGGTTCCCAGTGCATACTGGTTCCCAGTGCATATTGGTTCCCAGTGCATACTGGTTCCAAGTGCATATTGGTTCCCAGTGCAGACTGGTTCCCAGTGCATACTGGTTCCCAGTGCAGACTGGTTCCCAGTGCATACTGGTTCCCAGTGCAGACTGGTTCCCAGTGCATATTGGTTCCCAGTGCAGACTGGTTCCCAGTGCATATGGGTTCCCAGTGCAGACTGGTTCCCAGTGCATACTGGTTCCCAGTGCATATTGGTTCCCAGTGCATACTGGTTCCCAGTGCAGACTGGTTCCCAGTGCATATTGGTTCCCAGTGCATATTGATTCCCAGTGCAGACTGGTTCCCAGTGCATATGGGTTCCCAGTGCAGACTGGTTCCCAGTGCATATGGGTTCCCAGTGCAGACTGGTTCCCAGTGCAGACTGGTTCCCAGTGCATACTGGTTCCCAGTGCAGACAGATTCCCAGTGCAGACTGGTTCCCAGTGCATATTGGTTCCCAGTGCAGACTGGTTCCCAGTGTAAACTGGTTCCCAGTGCAGACTGGTTCCCAGTGCAGACTGGTTCCCAGTGCAGACTGGTTCCAAGTGCATATTGGTTCCCAGTGCATATGGGTTCCCAGTGTAGACTGGTTCCCAGTGCAGACTGGTTCCCAGTGCAGACTGGTTCCCAGTGCAGAGTGGTTCCCAGTGTAGACTGGTTCCCAGTGCATATTGGTTCCCAGTGCAGACTAGTTCCCAGTGCATACTGGTTCCCAGTGCATATTGGTTCCCAGTGCATACTGGTTCCTAGTTCATATTGGTTCCCAGTGCAGACTGGTTCCCAGTGTAGACTGGTTCCCAGTGCATATTGGTTCCCAGTGCAGACTGGTTCCCAGTGCATACTGGTTCCCAGTGCATATTGGTTGCCAGTGCAGACTGGTTCCCAGTGTAGACTGGTTCCCAGTGCATATTGGTTCCCAGTGCAGACTGGTTCCCAGTGCAGACTGGTTCCCAGTGCATACTGGTTCCCATTGCATATTGGTTCCCAGTGCATACTGGTTCCAAGTGCATATTGGTTCCCAGTGCAGACTGGTTCCCAGTGCATACTGGTTCCCAGTGCAGACTGGTTCCCAGTGCATACTGGTTCCCAGTGCAGACTGGTTCCCAGAGCATATTGGTTCCCAGTGCAGACTGGTTCCCAGTGCATATGGGTTCCCAGTGCATACTGGTTCCAAGTGCATATTGGTTCCCAGTGCATACTGGTTCCCAGTGCATATTGGTTCCCAGTGCATATTGGTTCCCAGTGCATACTGGTTCCCAGTGTATATGGGTTCCCAGTGCAGACTGGTTCCCAGTACATATTGGTTCCCAGTGTAGACTGGTTCCCAGTGCATACTGGTTCCCAGTGTAGACTGGTTCCCAGTGCATATTGGTTCCCAGTGCAAACTGGTTGCCAGTGCATATTGGTTCCCAGTGCAGACTGGTTCCCAGTGCATACTGGTTCCCAGTGCATATTGGTTCCCAGTGCATACTGGTTCCAAGTGCATATTGGTTCCCAGTGCATACTGGTTCCCAGTGCATATTGGTTCCAAGTGCAGACTGGTTCCCAGTGCATACTGGTTCCCGGTGCAGACTGGTTCCCAGTGCAGACTGGTTCCCAGTGCATATTGGTTCCCAGTGCAGACTGGTTCCCAGTGCATATGGGTTCCCAGTGCAGACTGGTTCCCAGTGCATACTGGTTCCCAGTGCATATGGGTTCCCAGTGCAGACTGGTTCCCAGTGCATATGGGTTCCCAGTGCATATTGGTTCCCAGTGCATACTGGTTCCAAGTGCATATTGGTTCCCAGTGCATACTGGTTCCCAGTGCATATTGGTTCCAAGTGCAGACTGGTTCCCAGTGCATACTGGTTCCCGGTGCAGACTGGTTCCCAGTGCAGACTGGTTCCCAGTGCATATTGGTTCCCAGTGCAGACTGGTTCCCAGTGCATATGGGTTCCCAGTGCAGACTGGTTCCCAGTGCATACTGGTTCCCAGTGCATATGGGTTCCCAGTGCAGACTGGTTCCCAGTGCATATGGGTTCCCAGTGCAGACTGGTTCCCAGTGCAGACTGGTTCCCAGTGCATACTGGTTCCCAGTGCAGACAGATTCCCAGTGCAGACTGGTTCCTAGTGCATATTGGTTCCCAGTGCAGACTGGTTCCCAGTGTAAACTGGTTCCCAGTGCAGACTGGTTCCCAGTGCAGACTGGTTCCAAGTGCATATTGGTTCCCAGTGCATACTGGTTCCCAGTGCATATTGGTTCCAAGTGCAGACTGGTTCCCAGTGCATACTGGTTCCCGGTGCAGACTGGTTCCCAGTGCAGACTGGTTCCCAGTGCATATTGGTTCCCAGTGCAGACTGGTTCCCAGTGCATATGGGTTCCCAGTGCAGACTGGTTCCCAGTGCATACTGGTTCCCAGTGCATATGGGTTCCCAGTGCAGACTGGTTCCCAGTGCATATGGGTTCCCAGTGCAGACTGGTTCCCAGTGCAGACTGGTTCCCAGTGCATACTGGTTCCCAGTGCAGACAGATTCCCAGTGCAGACTGGTTCCCAGTGCATATTGGTTCCCAGTGCAGACTGGTTCCCAGTGTAAACTGGTTCCCAGTGCAGACTGGTTCCCAGTGCAGACTGGTTCCCAGTGCAGACTGGTTCCAAGTGCATATTGGTTCCCAGTGCATATGGGTTCCCAGTGTAGACTGGTTCCCAGTGCAGACTGGTTCCCAGTGCAGACTGGTTCCCAGTGCAGAGTGGTTCCCAGTGTAGACTGGTTCCCAGTGCATATTGGTTCCCAGTGCAGACTAGTTCCCAGTGCATACTGGTTCCCAGTGCATATTGGTTCCCAGTGCATACTGGTTCCTAGTTCATATTGGTTCCCAGTGCAGACTGGTTCCCAGTGTAGACTGGTTCCCAGTGCATATTGGTTCCCAGTGCAGACTGGTTCCCAGTGCATACTGGTTCCCAGTGCATATTGGTTGCCAGTGCAGACTGGTTCCCAGTGTAGACTGGTTCCCAGTGCATATTGGTTCCCAGTGCAGACTGGTTCCCAGTGCAGACTGGTTCCCAGTGCATACTGGTTCCCATTGCATATTGGTTCCCAGTGCATACTGGTTCCAAGTGCAAATTGGTTCCCAGTGCAGACTGGTTCCCAGTGCATACTGGTTCCCAGTGCAGACTGGTTCCCAGTGCATACTGGTTCCCAGTGCAGACTGGTTCCCAGAGCATATTGGTTCCCAGTGCAGACTGGTTCCCAGTGCATATGGGTTCCCAGTGCATACTGGTTCCAAGTGCATATTGGTTCCCAGTGCATACTGGTTCCCAGTGCATATTGGTTCCCAGTGCATATTGGTTCCCAGTGCATACTGGTTCCCAGTGTATATGGGTTCCCAGTGCAGACTGGTTCCCAGTACATATTGGTTCCCAGTGTAGACTGGTTCCCAGTGCATACTGGTTCCCAGTGTAGACTGGTTCCCAGTGCATATTGCTTCCCAGTGCAAACTGGTTGCCAGTGCATATTGGTTCCCAGTGCAGACTGGTTCCCAGTGCATACTGGTTCCCAGTGCATATTGGTTCCCAGTGCATACTGGTTCCGAGTGCATATTGGTTCCCAGTGCATACTGGTTCCCAGTGCATATTGGTTCCAAGTGCAGACTGGTTCCCAGTGCATACTGGTTCCCGGTGCAGACTGGTTCCCAGTGCAGACTGGTTCCCAGTGCATATTGGTTCCCAGTGCAGACTGGTTCCCAGTGCATATGGGTTCCCAGTGCAGACTGGTTCCCAGTGCATACTGGTTCCCAGTGCATATTGGTTCCCAGTGCATACTGGTTCCAAGTGCATATTGGTTCCCAGTGCATACTGGTTCCCAGTGCAGACTGGTTCCCAGTGCATATTGGTTCCCAGTGCATATTGGTTCCCAGTGCAGACTGGTTCCCAGTGCATACTGGTTCCCAGTGCAGACTGGTTCCCAGTGCATATTGGTTCCCAGTGCATATTGGTTCCCAGTGCAGACTGGTTCCCAGTGCATACTGGTTCCCAGTGCAGACTGGTTCCCAGTGCATATTGGTTCCCAGTGCAGACTGGTTCCCAGTGCATATGGGTTCCCAGTGCAGACTGGTTCTCAGTGCAGACTGGTTCCCAGTGCATATTGGTTCCCAGTGCAGACTGGTTCCCAGTGCATATTGGTTCCCAGTGCAGACTGGTTCCCAGTGCAGACTGGTTCCCAGTGCAGACTGGTTCCCAGTGCAGACTGGTTCCCAGTGCATATTGGTTCCCAGTGCAAACTGGTTCCCAGTGCATATTGGTTCCCAGTGCAGACTGGTTCCCAGTGCAGACTGGTTCCCAGTGCATACTGGTTCCCAGTGCAGACTGGTTCCCAGTGCATATGGGGTTCCCAGTGCAGACTGGTTCTCAGTGCAGACTGGTTCCCAGTGCATATTGGTTCCCAGTGCATACTGGTTCCCAGTGCAGACTGGTTCCCAGTGCATATGGGTTCCCAGTGCATATGGGTTCCCAGTGCAGACTGGTTCCCAGTGCATATTGGTTCCCAGTGCAGACTGGTTCCCAGTGCATATGGGTTCCCAGTGCAGACTGGTTCCCAGTGCATATTGGTTCCCAGTGCATACTGGTTCCCAGTGCAGACTGGTTCCCAGTGCATACTGGTTCCCAGTGCAGACTGGTTCCCAGTGCATATTGGTTCCCAGTGCATATGGGTTCCCAGTGCAGACTGGTTCCCAGTGTAGACTGGTTCCCAGTGCAGACTGGTTCCCAGTGCATATTGGTTCCCAGTGCAGACTGGTTCCCAGTGCATATTGGTTCCCAGTACAGACTGGTTCCCAGTGCATACTGGTTCCCAGTGCATATTGGTTCCCAGTGCATACTGGTTCCCAGTGCAGACTGGTTCCCAGTGCATATTGGTTCCCAGTGCAGACTGGTTCCCAGTGCATATGGGTTCCCAGTGCAGACTGGTTCCCAATGTAGACTGGTTCCCAGTGCAGACTGGTTCCCAGTGCACACTGGTCTCAGGTCTGACTTACCTTGCGGATCATGGCCACAACGTCTTTGTCTTTCTCTCGACAGAGAAACTTCTGGACGCAGAAATCTAGTTTCTGCAGGAGCAGCTTGTCAGCTGGCAGACGGAGAGACGACCGCATCCGTGGCAACAGCAGACAGAGCTTGTACCTGAGAGGACAGGTGAGACATGAGGAGGAGGACAGGTGAGACATGAGGAGGAGGACAGGTGAGACATCAGGAGGAGGACAGGTGAGACATTGGAGCTCTTCAGAGAGGACAGCACAGCCCAACCTGACGTTGGCCACAGGGTCGTGGACGAGTTCCAGCGCTTGGATCAGGAAATGTCTGTTGAAGTATTTTCTGGAGAAAATCTCTGTGGCGATTTCACAAACATCCAGGAACCTCAGGCGGTTCCAGTAGCTGCGGCCTTGAGCCAGATCTGAGGACAGAACAGTCGGTTTGACTGACATGGTCCACCAGACAGCAGCTGGTTCAGGTCAGCCAGGTTTCTGCAGCAGAATCGCTCCGACCTTGGATCAGCCGCTCCATCATCTCCTGACGCTGCTCCTGCTTACGATTGTAGCGCAGGAACGTGCAGAAGGTCCGAGCCGCCTCTTTCTGTACCGGTAGCACTTTCTACAGCCGGGAGGAAGCAGAGCACAGTTACCCGTCTGTCACCTGGCTCACCAGGGGATGATGGACGTTGACGGCGCTGACGTTGGTGGTGAGGATGACGAAGATCCGAGCAGAGAAGGTTTGGTGCAGCAGCTCTCCGGGCAGCAGTCTGGACAGGCAGCTGTAGCGGTGCAGCAGCTTCTCATGCAGCCGCCAACGCAGAGAAGATCCAACTTTCTGTTCGGCCGACAGCAGCGCCGACAGCAGCTCTGGGAGCTGAGGCGAACCACAGACAGGCACCAGAGAGCCACCGGAGGAGAATCCAGCACAAGAGAAGAGGAACCATCCAGGAACAGAGGAGAAATAGTCAGTACCCAGACTGAGGAACCACAGGAAGAACCTGAGGGGAACAAAGGTTCCCTCACCTTGTTGTCCAGGACTAGATTGTCTCCTCTAGAGAGGACCACCTCCAGAGTTTCATCTAGGTGGTTCATCAGCGCATCCAGAACCTCAACAAGCATCAGTTGAAGGACACAAATGTAAAAACAGCAGGTTTGAAATCGAGTCAAAAACATTTCCAACTTACACCAACAGGGGGCAGTTTCAGCGTTTGCTGCTTCCTTGTTGCAGGAAGCTGCATCCATTCTGAAGCTGCTGACCTGATTCACGATAGGCGGACACCGCTGGCATGTGAGATGGACGGTACTCACTACCGTTAGCATGGACAGCCGGGTCGGCTAATGCTAGCCTCTCTGTGCTAATGGCCAGAGGAAGAAGGCGATCCAGTGGATGAGGGATGCTAGTCACCTAGCTTTCCAATGCTAACTCTAGTGAATACTCTCCTCCTCTCTCAGTGGTGGAGGTCTATCAGCAATCAGAGAGTAAAGACTTCTTCTGCATCAGGTTCATGCAGCTCATCTTTGTGTAGACCTCCATGGAGCTCAGCAGGTCTGCATTCCCTTACAGATAACATTCTGAAGAGGTCTGCAGACCAACCAACACTGAGCAGGAGGTATGCTGTGTTACTGCTTGTCACAGCAATAAGGAAAACATTTCAAGCACCAGTTGGATCTAGTGGATCTATTTACTCTGA
This sequence comes from Poeciliopsis prolifica, assembly GCF_027474105.1. Classification (NCBI taxonomy): domain Eukaryota; kingdom Metazoa; phylum Chordata; class Actinopteri; order Cyprinodontiformes; family Poeciliidae; genus Poeciliopsis; species Poeciliopsis prolifica. Next base: position 260,503 of record NW_026562469.1, on the reverse strand, counting down.
ATTAGGGGAACATGCTTCCTGTGACCTCTCACCTCCAGAGCACTGTCTTGGAGCAGCAACAGGAGCTCCTTGTGGACAACATGGACATTAGACTGGAGCAGCTTCACCACCTGGCAGAAAAGGCAACACTGTGAGACACAGTGACAGGAAACACCGAGCAGACAGGTCCAGGTGGTTCTCACCTGGTGGAAGCTGGCTGCTACACTTCGGCGAACGCTGACCTCTGGGTCGCTGCAAAGACCCGAGAAAGATGGATGGATGTCGCACAGGAAGTGGGCGGGGTCTACGAACGCCACCATGGCCTGGAGAGAGAAAAGAGGAACGGTGTTTGAACTTCTAAAGAGTCTAGAGGTTCTGCAACTGAGGATCCCAGATGAGCCCAGCGGGCCTGAAATGCTGCAGGTCCAACCAGACTGAAGGTTCTGGGACTGATAACGTACCAAAGGACCTGATCTAAGTCTGTTTTCCTCCTGAAAAACCAAACTGGTTTGAGATTTGGAGGACCAGAGGTCAAAGGCCAGTTAGCACTCACACCCCCAAACAAGCCGGGCTTTGACTAGGCAGATGGACTGGAGTTGGGTCAAAGCGGACTGGACAGGGCTGGTGTGCAGGACAGAGCCGTGGGAGTCAGTGAGTTTTTCAGTACCGGTAGGTTGTAGCAGCAGTTACAGCGGATCAGTGTGGACTCGCCAACATCCATCTGGTTTTCTTCAGTCTGCAGTCCAGTGATACACATGACCTGGAACTTCTGCAGCAGGAGCCTCTTCTGCTCTTCTGACAGTGAACCTGAAGGACAGAAAGCATCATCACACCTGGACAAACCCACCTTCAGGGACGCTCTCGCCTATCGTCCCAGATCTGTCCTCTGGGCTCACGTTTGTTAAACTCAGAAGGATTTAGAAGGTTCTGTTGTAACTGTGCGGTCTAACCTGCCAGTCCGCTGCAGAGCTTCCCAAACTGGAACGACAGCGACACCACGATGCCTCCATCCACCTGTGATGAAACGTCACACGCTGACATCACCAGAGGAACCAGGAGGTGAAGTCGGTCATCTAACAAAGAGGAGGGGTTTTAAACAAGGTGCTGATGGAGAGTGGGGGTTCTGGTTTGGTCCAGACTCACCTCCGTCCATCATCTCCATCAGACTGATGATGCTGTCAAAGGCGGCCAGCCGAACGCCACTCTCCTCGTCGCCGGCGAGCTCCAGCAGCTCAGGGAGGAGCTCGGTTCTGGTGTCATCCACCCTGAGGGACACATGCTGGGTCAGTGGGGCAGAACCTGGCCGGGTCCACTGTGCTGACTTTCTGCCTACCCGATGGCTCTGGCCATGCTCTCCAGCTGACGGCACATGCAGACTCGGACCTCGGACTCCGTGTCCCGGCTCAGAGAACGGGCCAAAGGCAGCAGCTCCTTCTTCACTCTAATGAACAGAACCTCAGTCAGCAGGAGAGACAAACGGCTTCGGACCGCCTCTGCTGCGCGTCGCTTACATGAGAGAGTCAAACTTGCAGGAAGCCTTTCCCAGGATGCGACAGGCGGCCAGGCGAGCCTGAAGGGAGTGAGACAGCGGACTCTGGTAGAGGAGAGGGTTCAGCACCTGGGAACACAGAACCACCAAGGTCCGGATCACAAAACTACAGATTCTCAATCTTACTTTGACTTTTCACATCAGTGCACTCCCACTCCTACAGTTCAGACTGAAACGCTTCCCAGAACCAGACCATGGGTCTTCACATCCAGGCCTGGACCTTCAGATGGAGGTGGACCAGAGGCACACCTGGACATGCGGGACCCGCCCTGGGCGCCGCGCCGGACCCGCCCTGGGCGCCATGCCGGACCCGCCCTGGGCGACCCGCCGGACCCGCCCTGGGCTCCCGCGCCGGGACCCCGCCCTGGGCGACCGCCGGACCCGCCCTGGCGCTGCGCCGGACCCCCCGCGCCCTGAGATGAGACCGCTGAGCTGCACTGTTCATCACTCGGTGTGCTTAGTGCTAGAAACCCTTCCAGCTGAGGCAGAGGGAACAGACGCATTAAGGAGGGAAAAACTCGACATGGAAAACGAGGACTGGATGGAATTTTGTCCCTTTGATATTCAAGCTTTTTCAGCCAGGTGAAGTTGGAAAGAGCAAGATTCACACATCAAATAACCCTAGAAAGTTCTGCAAGCTGCCATTCCGCTGCAGAGATTCATATCATTGTTAAAATTCTTCCCTTTAATAATGGGATCAAAAGGTGGAACCAGAACCTGGCCCGGTTCACCTGAGCATTGGTCAGGAACCACTGACCTCCTGTTTGATGGTCTCTTTGGGCAGAGCGTTGATGGCCGACAGCAGAGTCTCCAACCAGGCGCTGCTCACCACTAACAGACAGAAACCAGGTGAGTCAGCAGGTCTGATTGTTTCACAAAACGTCTGAGTCGTCACCAATCTGCTGGTGGCTCTGATTAAAAGGCTCTTTTCATTTCAACCTGAAGAGCATTTCAGGTCTCAGGTGAGGTTACCTGTGTCGCGGTGGTTGAGGTGGAGCAGCACCGTCTTCAGGATGGAGTAGGTGTGTGTGGATCAGGATGATGTCGTCCTGCAGGATGGTTAAAAAGGAAGTCGCTGCTGCCAGCTGGATTTCAGCACCGGCTCCATTCAAGACCTCCTGGCTCACACAGGTGGGACAGGTGAGCTGCAGTGAAACCTTTCTTGAAGTCAAGTGATTGTCCTGTCCTCAGATTGTACATACCCGAACTTTTGGTACAACTCGACGGAAAGTCTCAGCTGGGTTCTGGCGGACAAGACTCGGCAGGTTGCTGATGACGCTGGATCTCTGGACCTCCTGACCCACGCTGAGGAAAGGAGAAGGCAGTTCAAAACCACCTGAATGGAAAAACCTGGAGCTACTTTGAGCACATCTGCTTCTGTAATGCCCAGTGAGTTCTGTTGGGGAATCAGTTGAGTGAACTAGATCAGATCTTCTGGGAGAGAAGTGGTGATTATCTCCAGAGTTTAGTGGGTTGAAGAAGAAGGACGGGAAGAGGGCATCAGAAATCTGACAGCTGGAGGCCAGAATGCATCCCAGAAACTCTGATCCAGAACCACATCAAGCAGCCTGTTCCCCTCCTGGCCTGTGGGGCGCTGCACCAACAACCACTGGAGGAAACGACACTAAAACCTCTGAAGCACTGAGAGCAACTTCCTGTTTCACCAGATGAAACAAGATGGAGGCGTCAGAGTTTAGTGATTTCTCTTTAGTCTTTGGCTGAAGACCCAGGAGCCATTTCTGCTGCTAGCGCTAGGCTAGCATGTTAGCTTTGGTTCCTCTGTCCAGCGCTCAGAGGCTGAGAGTGGGAAGGCCAGTGCAGGTCTTCAGCCCGTCACAGAGATGCTTCCTACAGCTCGGTGTGTCTGCTTCAGAACACTAAAACAGCTGTTCATCATAACCAGTTCATCAGCATGACTGGAGAACCTGCCTGCTGCTGAGGAGCTGATCCAGGTGTGTTGGACCAGGATCACACCTACAGGTAGCAGGACCCTGGAGGCCTGCAGCTCAGGATCATTGCTAGCTTTGCTGCAGCCATGCTGTTGTACTGTGGACTGTAAATTCTTAGATCCTATTCAGTACATCACCTGCTTCACATCAGGATAATAATGACCTGGCTCTGACCACACCCACCCACCGGGTGACCTCACCTGAGCAGGTAAACGGCTCTCTCCACGTCATTCAGGTCTTCATCCACAGTCAGCTGATCGATCTCCTCGGCCGTCTGAAAGAAGACAGATGGATCATCTCTGAGGCTCCGCCCCATCACACTGATGCCACGCCCACTCATGATAAAGCCACGCCCACATCATCATATTCAGAAGAGGAAACTTTGACTTCTGTTCAGCTATTGATTACTTATTAATCAGGTGGTGATCAGATCACCTGCAGAAGTAGTACGGTTCAACAAGTTTCACTGTACTGGTCCACATGTCCTGATATGGACCCTAAATTGACCCTACATGGATATGAGGAAGCTGAACCGTCAACTTGTTACAATGTTGATTGTTTTTGAGTTTTATCGTTTTGTCTTTTAATGTTTTTTATTCAAAACTTTGCAGCATTTGTCCAAAATAAATGTCCCTGTGGGACATTGAAGTCCAGATTCTCATTTCTCCTTCGTGTTCCTTCATATTTTCATTCTTCTCCTTGGATTTAAGCTTCATGTGTTCTAGTTTTTAAATCCTCATTTTGTCATCATGTTGTCATCATTTTGTCATAATTTTGTCATGTCATAATTTTGTCATCATGTCTTCATTTTGTCATGTTGTCATCATTGTGTCATAATTTTGTCATGTTGTCATCATTTTGTCATAATTTTGTCATGTTGTCATCATTTTGTCATGTTGTCATCATTTTGTCATAATTTTGTCATGTCATAATTTTGTCATCATGTCTTCATTTTGTCATTGTCATCATTGTGTCATAATTTTGTCATGTTGTCATCATTTTGTCATAATTTTGTCATGTTGTCATCATTTTGTCATGTTGTCATCATTTTGTCATGTTGTCATCATTTTGTCATGTTGTCATCATTTTGTCATGTTGTCATCATTTTGTCATCATTTTGTCATGTCATCATTTTGTCATGTTGTCATCATTTTGTCATGTTGTCATCATTTTGTCATCATATTGTCATGTTGTCATCATTTTGTCATAATTTGTCATGTCATCATTTTGTCATGTTATCATTTTGTCATGTTGTCATCATTTTGTCATAATTTTGTCATGTTGTCATCATTTTCATGTTGTCATAATTTTGTCATCATTTTGTCATCATGTTGTCATCATTTTGTCATAATTTTGTCATGTTGTCATCATTTTGTCATGTTGTCATCATTTTGTCATGTTGTCATTTTGTCATCATGTTGTCATGTTGTCATCATTTTGTCATAATTTTGTCATGTTGTCATCATTTTGTCATGTCATAATTTTGTCATCATATGGTCATGTTGTCATCATTTTGTCATAATTTTGTCATGTCATCATTTTGTCATGTTATCATTTTGTCATGTTGTCATCATTTTGTCATGTTGTCATCATTTTGTCATGTTTTCATCATTTTGTCATCATTTTGTCATGTTGTCATCATTTTGTCATCATGTTTGTCATTGTCATCATTTTGTCATAATTTTGTCATGTTGTCATCATTTTGTCATGTTGTCATTTTGTCATCATGTTGTCATGTTGTCATCATTTTGTCATAATTTTTGTCATGTTGTCATCATTTTGTCATGTTGTCATAATTTTGTCATCATATTGTCATGTTGTCATCATTTTGTCATAATTTTGTCATGTCATCATTTTGTCATGTTATCATTTTGTCATGTTGTCATCATTTTGTCATAATTTTGTCATGTTGTCATCATTTTGTCATGTTGTCATAATTTTGTCATCATTTTGTCATGTTGTCATCATTTTGTCATCATGTTGTCATGTTGTCATCATTTTGTCATCATGTTGTCATGTTGTCATCATTTTGTCATGTTGTCATCATTTTGTCATGTTGTCATTTTGTCATCATGTTGTCATGTTGTCATCATTTTGTCATAATTTTTGTCATGTTGTCATCATTTTGTCATGTTGTCATAATTTTGTCATCATATTGTCATGTTGTCATCATTTTGTCATGTTGTCATAATTTTGTCATCATATTGTCATGTTGTCATCATTTTGTCATAATTTTGTCATGTCATCATTTTGTCATGTTATCATTTTGTCATGTTGTCATCATTTTGTCATGTTGTCATCATTTTGTCATGTTGTCATCATTTTGTCATGTTGTCATTTTGTCATCATGTTGTCATGTTGTCATCATTTTGTCATAATTTTTGTCATGTTGTCATCATTTTGTCATGTTGTCATAATTTGTCATCATATTGTCATGTTGTCATCATATTGTCATGTTGTCATAATTTTGTCATCATATTGTCATGTTGTCATCATTTTGTCATAATTTTGTCATGTCATCATTTTGTCATGTTATCATTTTGTCATGTTGTCATCATTTTGTCATAATTTTGTCATGTTGTCATCATTTTGTCATGTTGTCATAATTTTGTCATGTTGTCATCATTTTGTCATCATGTTGTCATCATTTTGTCATAATTTTGTCATGTTGTCATCATTTTGTCATGTTGTCATCATGTTGTCATTTTGTCATCATGTTGTCATGTTGTCATCATTTTATCATAATTTTGTCATGTTGTCATCATTTTGTCATGTTGTCATCATTTTGTCATGTCATAATTTTGTCATCATATTGTCATGTTGTCATCATTTTGTCATAATTTTGTCATGTCATCATTTTGTCATGTCATCATTTTGTCATGTTATCATTTTGTCATGTTGTCATCATTTTGTCATAATTTTGTCATGTTGTCATCATTTTGTCATGTTGTCATCATTTTGTCATCATTTTGTCATGTTGTCATCATTTTGTCATAATTTTTGTCATGTTGTCATCATTTTGTCATGTTGTCATAATTTTGTCATCATATTGTCATGTTGTCATCATTTTGTCATGTTGTCATAATTTTGTCATCATATTGTCATGTTGTCATCATTTTGTCATAATTTTGTCATGTCATCATTTTGTCATGTTATCATTTTGTCATGTTGTCATCATTTTGTCATAATTTTGTCATGTTGTCATCATTTTGTCATGTTGTCATAATTTTGTCATCATTTTGTCATGTTGTCATCATTTTGTCATCATATTGTCATGTTGTCATCATTTTGTCATAATTTTGTCATGTCATCATTTTGTCATGTTATCATTTTGTCATGTTGTCATCATTTTGTCATAATTTTGTCATGTTGTCATCATTTTGTCATGTTGTCATAATTTTGTCATGTTGTCATCATTTTGTCATAATTTTGTCATGTTGTCATCATTTTGTCATAATTTTGTCATGTTGTCATCATTTGTCATGTTGTCATCATGTTGTCATTTTGTCATCATGTTGTCATGTTGTCATCATTTTATCATAATTTTGTCATGTTGTCATCATTTTGTCATGTTGTCATCATTTTGTCATGTCATAATTTTGTCATCATATTGTCATGTTGTCATCATTTTGTCATAATTTTGTCATGTCATCATTTTGTCATGTTATCATTTTGTCATGTTGTCATCATTTTGTCATAATTTTGTCATGTTGTCATCATTTTGTCATGTTGTCATAATTTTGTCATCATTTTGTCATGTTGTCATCATTTTGTCATAATTTTTGTCATGTTGTCATCATTTTGTCATGTTGTCATAATTTTGTCATCATATTGTCATGTTGTCATCATTTTGTCATGTTGTCATTATTTTGTCATCATATTGTCATGTTGTCATCATTTTGTCATAATTTTGTCATGTCATCATTTTGTCATGTTATCATTTTGTCATGTTGTCATCATTTTGTCATAATTTTGTCATGTCATCATTTTGTCATGTTGTCATAATTTTGTCATCATTTTGTCATGTTGTCATCATTTTGTCATCATGTTGTCATGTTGTCATCATTTTGTCATAATTTTGTCATGTTGTCATCATTTTGTCATGTTGTCATCATTTTGTCATGTTGTCATTTTGTCATCATGTTGTCATGTTGTCATCATTTGTCATAATTTTTGTCATGTTGTCATCATTTTGTCATGTTGTCATAATTTTGTCATCATATTGTCATGTTGTCATCATGCTGCCGGGGGAGAACCCGCTGCAGCTGCCGCTAAGGCAGGGGAACCAGGGGTAGTGGAGGAGGTGTTGGTGAAAACTATTGTTGAGGAGCCAGTAGAAGATGGTAGTAGGAGTGTGGGAGAAGATGAGGGCACGGTGGTGATGGGATGATCGGTGGTGTAGGTGAGAGTGTAGAGGGGAGAGAGGAGAGGTGCAGGGAGAGCAGGAGGAGGTGAGGAGTGATGAGGCATTTAGTGTGTGGAGATAAGAGGGAGAGAGGAGAGGTGCAGGAAAATGGACAGTTTAAAGGAAAAAATGGTGAAAAGTTGTTTATAGGAGATGGAGCTGGAGGTTTGTACCCCAGCAAAGAGGCGCAGTAAAGGAAGAATGTGGTGGCTGCTGTGGAGGCCAGTAATCTGGCTGTGGAGAAGAAAACTGTTTTTCTGACACCAGTGAGGCCTCTGTGTCTCAAGTACATAAAGAACCGAGATACCCCACAGAAACATTTAGAACTTTTTTACAACAAACCAAAGGATTAAGGGATAAAACTCGAGAGTCATTTTCCAGATTTAAGAATATTTTATTTCTCTGCAAGGCACTATATTAGACACAAAGAGGTATCAGGTTTTACAGACACAGAAGTTTTTAGATTAAAGAAAATAATGACCAAAGCAAGAAAACAATTTTAATGATGCAAAGTAGCTTTTTAATATTTCTTATTGGTTTTTGGTATGCTGCTTTTAGCCTTTTATCCATTATGGATTCTTTTAAGATGGCGTCTTTGAATCTTAACGGGGCGAGGGTGTTAGGATTTTAGTTGGTGTGAGTGTTCTTGCAATAGACGATCTTCGTGGGAGCGCACCTGAAGCGGATCTCCTACAATGGGCGGCAGGATTTTTGAGGAGCGGTGGTGCAGCCAGACGTCGCTTGATGGTCCCACTTGTTGGTCAGTCAAATCTAATGTCTTGTTAAGTCTCAGGTCCACAGAAGATCTAAATAAGCTGTGTGTGTTCTCCCACAGATTGATGACGTCTCGTTGGGATTCTGCCAGGAACTGCACCTGTCCTACTGCCAAGCAGACCACAGATTGACCGGAAACATCTGCCTGCTGCCTCGGCACCTAAAACCTCGCCGGACCTCCACACCTACAACTCCTTCCACCTCCCTCAGCAACTCTCCTTCCCCGACGAACTGTAAGCCTTCTCGCTCCCTCCTCTGCCACGATCCCGCCGTCCTCTCCTCTCTAAACCTCTCCCCTCTCCGAGCAGCACCGAGCCGACCCTCTGTTTTCCAGCTCAGAGGACAACCCGGACTCACCATCCTTACAAAACATCTGTAAAATAAATCTTTTGAACTTTAATCCTCATGGCTTGTTGTTTGAAGCCTGCATGTGGGTGAAAAAACCCAAATCCAACATGACAGCGGGAGGCTGAAAAACGTGCTGTAGTCGACCAAATGTTAAATCGAAAAAGAATTGATGTTATTTACTTACAGGAAACGCACAGCGATTGTTTGATGGAAACGGACTGGGGCAGAGAGTGGAGGGTGGGCTTTCTTTCTTCTAAACTTTTACCGTTCTCTTTCTATGGAAGTCCAACATGTTATACCAGGGAGGTGTCTTTTAGCCAGAACAAAGTTCGATTTTTTAAACATGGTTTTTATTAACATCTATGCTCCAATCGCCAATGCAGAGCAGAAACGTTTTTATAAAAAAATTGGGGAAAGGTTGGGTGATTGCGGGTCTTAAATTACGTTTTTATAGGTGGAGATTTTAATTGTACAGAAAACGAGTTTTTAGATCGTAATCATGCAGAGCCGCATCCGATGGCCCAACGCGTGTTGAGCAGCTGGTTGCGTCTCGCAGCCTGGTGGATGTATGGAGGAGGACGCATGCAGGCTCCATGCAGTTTACATGGTCCCACGTTAAGTAAAATCTCTTTGGCTCGTTTAGATGGTTTTTATTGTTTTAAGCATCATTTTAATGTGTTTAAAACATGCCAGATTTTACCTGTGGCCTTCACAGATCATTCATTACTTTTAGGGAGTGTTTTTATTACATTTTACCTAGAAGCGCGTATTGGCATTTTAATTCTGCATTAACCTACGATCAGAGTTTTAAAGAGGTTTTAACTTATTTTTGGACCGGTTTTAGAGAAACGAAGGCTGATTTGAGCTCTATTAGACAGTGGTGGGACTATGGGAAGGTCCAAATTAAACTGCTGAGTCAGCAGCACACTGGCAATGTTACTCATTGACTTGGTGACACCACAGGAAATAAAGAGTATTTTGAAGCTCTCAAATCTAAAAGGCTAACTTTAGCAAACCTGCTGGAGAGTAAAGTTCAAGGCATGTTGGTCAGGTCCCGGATGCAGGACATCACAGAGATGGATGCTCCCTCTGGCTTTTTCTTTGGCCTAGAGAGGAAACAGGGTCAGAGGAAGATGATCCACTCCCTGTGTCGGACACGGGGCAGAATCTGAGCGAACCGGGCAGATAAGGAGGAGGGCTGTGGAGTTTTATCGTTCTCTGTTCCAGAGGGAATATAAAGACAATAAGAGAATGATGGAGGAGTTCAGCGAAGAACTACCTCAGGTCTCTACGAAGATCAATACTGATCTGGAGCGCCCGCTGGGCATACAGGAGCTCCACACAGCCCTCCAGAGCATGCAGGGCCAGAAGTCCCCGGGTGTTGATGGGCTCACAGTGGAGTCTTTCAAGGCCTACTGGGACCTTCTGGCCCAGGACATGCTCGAAGTGTACAACGAGAATCTGGCTACCGGTTCGCTCCCCTTATCCTGTCGCAGGGCGGTCATCACCCTGCTGCCCAAGAAGGGCAACCTACAGGAGATCAGGAACTGGCGCCCCGAGTCCCTCCTCTGTACGGACTATAAAATCCTCTCAAAGGCCCGGGCCACGAGATTAGGACAAGCCATGGAGCAGGTCATCCACCGGGACCAGACCTACTGCGTCCCCAGCAGGTCCATGGTGGACAATGTCCACCTAATTTGGGACATTTTGGAAGTCTCCAGTTCATTGGGTTTACAGACGGGCTTGATTGCATTAGATCAAGAAAAGGCTTTTGACTGCGTTGAACACGACTTCCTCTGGAAAGTAATGAGGAGGTTCGGGTTCAGCGAGGGTCTTATCGCCAAGATCCAGGTGTTGTACGGTGACATTGAGAGTGTGTTGAAGGACAACGGTAGCCTGTTTGCTCCTTTTAGGGTGTTGAGGCGTCCGACAAGGCTGCGCGCTCTCGGGGATGCTCTATGCTCTCTCCCTGGAACCCCTTCTCCTGAAAATACGCTCAGAACTTCATGGTCTGGTTTTACCTGGTTTTAACAACAAGTTGGTTTTATCTGCCTATGCTGACGATGTTGTTGTTTTTATTAAAAATCAGCAGGATGTCAGCATTTTAACCGAGATAATAGAAAAATTCTCCGTCTTGTCTGCCGTGAGGGTGAACTGGGGAAAGAGCAAAGCCCTGACCGTAGGAGTGGGCCGGTGGGCGAGTGGGCCGGTGGGCGAGTGGGCCGGTGGGCGAGAGGGCCGGTGGGCGAGAGGGCCGGTGGGCTGGTGGGCGAGTAGGCCGGTGGCGAGTGTGCCGTGGGCGAGTGGGCCGGTGGGCGAGAGGGCCGGTGGGTGAGTGGGCCGGTGGGCGAGTGGGCTGGTGGGCGAGTGGGCCGGTGGGCGAGTGGGCCGGTGGGCGAAAGGGCCGGTGGGCGAGTGGGCTGGTGGGCGAGTGGGCCGGTGGGCGAGTGGGCGAGTGGGCCGGTGGGCGAGTGGCCGGTGGGCGAGTGGGGGAGTGGGCCGGTGGGCGAGTGGGCCGGTGGGCCGGTGGGCGAGTGGGCGAGTGGGCCGGTGGGCGAGTGGGCCGGTGGGCGAGTGGGCCGGTGGGCGAGTGGGCCGGTGGGCTGGTGGGCGAGTGGGCGAGTGGGCCGGTGGGCGAGTGGGCCGGTGGGCGAGTGGGCCGGTGGGCGAGTGGGCCGGTGGGCGAGTGGCCGGTGGGCGAGTGGGCCGGTGGGCGAGTGGGCCGGTGGGCGAGTGGGCCGGTGGGCGAGTGGGCCGGTGGGCGAGTGGGCCGGTGGGCGAGTGGGCCGGTGGGCCGGTGGGCGAGTGGACCGGTGGGCGAGTGGGCCGGTGGGCGAGTGGGCCGGTGGGCGAGTGGGCCGGTGGGCGAGTGGGGCCGGTGGGCGAGTGGGCCGGTGGGCGAGTGGCCGGTGGCGAGTGGGCCGGTGGGCCGGTGGGCGAGTGGACCGGTGGGCGAGTGGGCCGGTGGGCGAGTGGGCCGGTGGGCGAGTGGGCCGGTGGGCGAGTGGGCGAGTGGGCCGGTTGGCGAGTGGGCCGGTGGGCGAGTGGGCCGGTGGGCGAGTGGGCCGGTGGGCGAGTGGCTGGTGGGCGAGTGGGCCGGTGGGCTAAAAGTTCTCCCTCAAGGACTTCTGTGGAAGAGAGACGGTTTTAAATATCTTGGTGTTTTTTAGGTGGAAAGGATATTGTGAAAAGAAACTGGGAAGATGTGGAACAAAAAATACAGAACAAACTAGCAAAATGGAAATGGTTGCATAATAAAGTGTCCTATCGAGGAAGAGTGCTGGTCCTGAATAATCTGGTTGTGTCACAACTGTGGCACATGCTCGCTGTATTAGACCCACCATCAGGACTGCTGGTAAAATAGAGTCAGAGATGGTCAACTTCTTCTGGAACAACCATCACTGGGTGCCGCAGTCCGTTTTGTTTTTATCCAGAGAGGAGGGGGGCCGGGGCCTTGTCCACCTGGCCAGTAGAGCCGCTGTATTCCGGTTACAGTTTCTGCAAAAGTATTTAACGGGATCCCCCGTGCGGAGGGATGTGGCCAGCTGCATTCTGAGACGGGTTCATTTTCTAGGGCTGGATGCTGCTCTGTTAACAAATTTTAGCCTTTTAAAGTTAAAGGGAATTCCTCAATTTTATCAAGGCGTTTTTAAAACGTGCGTTTTTTAAATTGCACAGATCAGATCAGAATAACTCTCTGCATTGGCTTTTAGAAGAACCATTGATCTGTGGAGCAAGACTGGATGTCAGCGATAACGCCGTTCCGGGCCTTTCTGAGGTGTTGTCTGGGTCCGGAACGGTGACTCTACAGCAACTGATCCGGGTGTCCGGACCGGACTTTGATAACGGCCTGGAGGTTGCCTTGGCTATTGGAGTCCGGTCCGTCAGACTGACGAGGCGTTCTTGGAGAGGGTGAAAAACCGATTGACCGCTGAGGAGAGGAGGCTCCTACATTTGCACGCGAAGGAGGAGTGCCTGCCGGACTCCACTGACCCGTTCCCAGAAGTGTTCCTGGACCCGGATTTTGAGGAGGACAGCGGTCCCCTCCTGCAGAGCACAGACTGGAGGATGGACCTGTATAAAACAGGTCCAAAAATACTGTCCAGATACTGTACAAAACTCTTAAACAAAAGGACCCTCCAAAACAGAGACGTGAGTGTGTGGGACAGCAAGTTCGGAGGACAGAGAACTCACTGGAGAACTTTATACAGGCCTCTGATCAAGAAAAGGACTGGTGACCTCCAGTGGAGGATCCTTCACGGAGCCATTGCCACCAATTCCTTTTTATCTGTCATCAGTCCTGGGGTTTTAAACCAGTGTCCTTTTTGCAAGATGTCCGAGTGTTTTTCATGTTTTTAGATTGTGCACGGCTAACTAGTTTTTTAAATCTTTTATCAAATTTTTTAAAGATTTTTTTATACTATGGTTTTTCTAACGCTGTCTTTATCAATGGTGTACATCACAGTAAAACCACTAGTTTTAAATCCCGGATTTGAAATTATTTAATTTCCGAAGCGAAAATGGCTCTTTATATCAGTCGACGGGACAGAATGCAGGCTGGACCTCAACGTGACGCTGCGGCTCTGTGGAAGGTCAACGTCAAAGCCAGGTTGAGGTTGGAGTTTTGCGAGCCGCTGGGAATTTGTCGGGTTTTTTAAACTTGTGGGGTTTTCAAAATGTACTGAGCTCCATTTCAGACCAGAAGGTGTTAATTTATAACAAATTATTATTGTAAATATGTCTATTTATTTCTGTATTTATTAGTGCCTGGACTTAAGGAAATAATGTAACAATTAGGTTTATTGTACAATAAACGTTTTGTTAAAAATCAAAACAAATCTTCTGTGAATTTGAACTGAATTGTGTTTTTTACGGATCGGGTCTGAACTCTTGTCTGTGTTTGGTTTGGTGGATCGATCAGTGATTGATTGATTGGTTCTGCAGCTGTCCTGGTTCTGCTGACTCAGTGCAGAGCGGAGATCCTGGAGTCGGTCTGTCCATCCGGGTCTCTGCGCTGCCGGCGGACAGACCGACAAACTGCGTCACTCTGCGCACATCGCGGGTTTCCCTCCGCTTCCTGCCGCTTCACCCACATGTTTCCCCCCCAACCACCACCTTCATCATCATCATCATCATCATCATCACCATCGTCCCCGCTGCGCGGCTCGGGGTCCTCCTACCTTCAGGCTCCTGCGGATCGGCCGCTCGATGAAGGCCAGCTCCTGCAGCTCCTGCAGCTCCTGCAGCTCCTGCAGCTCCTCCGGCGGCCCGCTGGGCGGTCCGGGCGGGCTCAGAGTCATCCTGCCGGGGAACATCTGCTCACTGGAACCGGCCCAGTCGCTCTCTGGTTGTTACTGGGAGAGCGGGCGGCGGAGCTCAGCACCATCCATCCCTGGCGAGAGGATGGGGGCGGACACAGGGGGGGGGGGGGGGGGGGGGGGATGTCTCTCTCCGTTTCCAAGGAGATCCCGTCTGCGGCGGAGCCGACGTCACACAACTTCCGCTTACCGGAACAAAATGCGGTTTAAATCTTCAGCTAAAATCAAATTCTCTTCATTCAATCCAGATTATAATCTCAGATTCTCACTTATGAAGTCCTTAAGGATCAGAAGTTCTGATTGACCCAAAGGTTCCGACCAGGACCCTTCAGAACCAGCAGGCTGGTGACGATGGGTCAAAAATGATGACTGGATTAAATAATCCTGGATTATTTAATCCAGAGCTGTTTCTGCAGTCACAGCACTGAGGAACCTGTCTGTTCCTCACCTGGACTTCCTGTCCTCCAGTCTCTCTCTCTTCCTGTGGAGCTCGGACGTTTCCTGGTTTCCAGCCAGCAGTTTTGGTTTCACGGCTCAGGAATCTTCAGACCCGTTCAGTTCCAGTCCGTCTCTCAGAGCCGCTGCTTCGTCTCAGAACCAGAACTGTAGAATCCTGGATCCTGATGGACAGTTTGACAGGTAGGACCGGTTCTGAAACGTTTTGTCTGAGCGGGTCAGGAAGCTGCAGGTTCTGACTCATTTCACCGAACCGATTCTTAATAAACGGGTCAAAAGGGTTCTCCGAAAAATGTCATAAAAAGAGAAAAAAAGGGTCAAACATTCACAGCATCAGGCTGGGATGGAAACACAGATTCTCTTTCTGGGTTTGGTTCTGACCCTAGAACAGGTCCAGTTGTCTGGACCCGACAGAGCCAGGACTCTATTTCTGGTTCCGATGTCCTGGTTTCGGGTCTGTAACATTTGCAGCCTCAGGTTGAGTTTCTTCTGCAGCTTCCAGACAGAAATCGGAGTCGCTGACGGTTCTGGATGTTCCTGTGTCTCTGTAGGTCAAAGGTCAGCAGCTCCTCAAGTGTCTGAAAGTTTTGGCTCCAGCGCAGCTGACCCGGCAAGTCCGCGGCCTCATTCCAGCAGCTTGTCCTGAAGTGACCGGTTGCCGATCCGGACACTTAAAGGGAAACGCCGCCGGATCCAACATGGCCGCCTCTGAGGTCAACCTGGAG